>NW_005842748.1:709007-727353 GCF_000455745.1 Alligator sinensis
AGTCCTGCCCCTGCTGAGGCACTCTGCCCTGCTGCCTCAGCGTGGGGCTCCCAGGGAAGGCAGCAGAGCACAGTGCTGTGGCAGGGGTGGCACCTGGGGGGGGGGCTGGGGTGCTGTGACCACCCCAACATTCCCCACTGATTGCTTGAAGGGCCCTGATAGTCCCTGATTGCTGCCCACCAGTGGGGAGACAAAAACTGCGCCAAAATTAAAACCTTTTGTAGACAAGCCTACAAATTTCACTTCAGAAATCTACTGGCTAAAAAACTCATGGACTCAATATAGATATTAGATTTATGAAACACTATAACCTGCCTGACATCTGACTCCCCAGCTACCTTCCCACTTTTACCTGCTACATCCCCCTCCCCCACTCCCTCTCCCAGCCTGTCTCACTCCCTGATGCTTCAATTTACATTTTCACTGACTGGCTTTCTTGCCTGCAGCCCAGCCTCTGGCTTCTTTACTATTCATTCCATCCAAGAAGATCACACATAACAACTGCAGATGCTTCTTCAGCCTGATGAAGAGTTTTTAAACCCAAAAGCTTGCTAAGATATATTTCTCCAACTATTCAATAGGTCTAATAAAAGATATCAGACTGACCCAAAGAACCGTGCCTGCCTATGTCCTTAGACCAACATGGCTACAACTTACACCCCCTAACACACACAAGTGATATGAGTTTTGCTTTCAACAGTTAGAGGGGGTACTTGGACAGAAAACCCTGCACCTATCTTCTTGAAACTTGACAGGCTTCATGCCCTCAGAAGGAGCTACCATCTCTGCTGTCTGTATCTGAATCGGCAAACATTAATGACAAAGTTATAGGTATTTTAGTGATTCCCCATTATAGTCTACGGCCGAATCTCTGAATCGGCGCCAAATCTCTGAATCTGATTCGGCCAAATCAAATCAGGACAGTGACTCGAATCACCAAATCGAATCACTGTCCCTCCAAATTGGCTGAATCTGAATTGAATACTTGCTGCTTCACACAGGCCTAGTGGTGGGATTTGTGATGGTCCTTTGTTTCCATGGAAGCCCTTTCCACAGTCTGGGATTGGGCCAGGAGCAAGCTCTTTCTCCTTGTGGTTGCCATTCTCCATTCAAGTGGTTGGTGTTTTCTTTGTGTGTGTGCTTGGTTGGAGGGTTATCTGTGTTGCTGCATTTGCTGCAATTAGTGTTGATTCTCCTTGAAGACTTTGATGTTATAGAAAGGATGAGCATAGGCTCAGTTCAGTGGTGAAGGCTCAGCCAAATTTATTATCTACAAAGGACCTACTCACTAACATGGATGAGCAATAGGTTGCAAGGTGTTAATCCTGGATGCTTCTGGTAAGGTATAAGTACAGCTTGCATATTGCATCTCTTAGGCCTAGTACAAAGTTCCTAAGGTTTTCAATTTTCCTTTTACACAGTGATCACAACAAATCCATTTGCATAATACACCTCCTGTACCTTGTTTTTTTAGAAAATATATTACAGGATCCTCCTACTCCTTGTACAAATTGCCCTTCTCCTTGTACATCCCATTATTATCTTGTGGTTTTTAAATCATCAAATACCAGCCTTATTAATTAACGGTATGATGAATCTGCACAACTACATTGTATATGCATAATCCTGTTTAAGCTTGTGTTAGCAGTTTGCAGATTACTCACAGCTCCAGTGAGGCCTACATTGGTCAATGCTTCAGCAGAGACCTTATGTGAGCAATAAATGTACAGGTCAATGCTCCATTAAGGTGGACAGTAGTATGGTTGTATGTGGTGGGAAGCAATGCTCTTTAGTTTTGATTAATGTCCCTGGAAGTTCCTGGATAAACTGCCTTTGGTTCTTAGGGCTGGGCTGGGAGACAGTTGATGATCACTGGACATGTCTACATGAGACACTTTACTGTTCAGTAGAGCTGGTTACTGCACAGTAAGCATCTGTGTCTACACATGCAGATGCTTACTGAGCAGTAATTGGCTTGAATTGCATGTAAATTTGCTACCTGCAAATGCAAGTACCAAATTTACTCATGATTAATAACTGTGCAGTAGTGCACATGTAGATACCTGACTGGGAGCAAATGTGTTCCAGGTCAGCCGGGCAGCATTCCACCACCACTGGAGCCCAGGTGGGGACAATGTCCCCCTGCCCTGGCAGCAGGGAGCTCCCAGCCTGAGCCCCATAGCTGTGGGACCTGGGCTGGGAGATCCTTATTTCCCAGCACCAGCTGTGTGGTCATGGGGCTGGTGCTGGGAGAACCTTATCTCCCAGCCTGATCCCCAGGGTCATGGGATCCAGGGTGGGAGATAAGGATCTCCCAGTTTGGGTCCTGCAACTGTGGGATGCCAGTGATGGCCCTGCAATGATGGAGCTGGCACTGGGAGATAAGGATCTACCAGCCTGGGCCTTGTGCCCGCAGGACTTGGGCTGGGAAATAAGGATCTCTCAGCCCAGGCCCCATTATCATGGAATGGGGGCTTGGAGCTCCCTGCTGCTGGGGCATGGGGACATTTTCCCTGCATGGGCTCTGGTGGCAAAGCCTGTCCTGGCAGCAGGCAGCTTCTTGGGGCAGGGAGCAATGTCCTAGCCCCTGCTAGGAGACAGCAGTTTCCTGGCCCCTGGGGGTAGCCTAGAGCTTTCCTGGCTGCTGCAGAAGTCAATTGCAGGGCTGCAGGGAGTGGGAGCAGTCTGCTGCTAGGAACAGCAAATCTGCTCCAGCATCCCTGCAGATATAGACATGTGCCTGGGAGACTTTACTCAAGAGTAAAGTGCTCCTGGATTATTTGCACGTGTAGGCATGCCCAGTGAGTATGTTGATGTATAGTTTTGAGACTAAATGGGGATATCTTCAATGCAACAAGGACCTAATGCAAAGTTCATTGAAGACATCAGACTACTCCACAGTCACACTTAAAATAGAACTGTCTGGCACATTAGAGGGTTGAACAGAAATTTGGACTCCTGCAGTTCAAAATTTTTGGAGACCTCCAAAGACTAGCCTTGGGGGGAAACAATTGTTTTTATTTATTTATTTTTATTTTTGAGGCTCTAAAATATTATCAAGCTCTTCTCTTAAGCCTAAAGCAGCAAGTTATTTTTGAATTTTTATCTGCTGAAGGAACATCCTATATCTGTGAAAGAGAGTTGTTCTAATTTGTTTGAGTGAATAAATAAATTTTGTGCCAAGGAGTTATTGGCCAAAATAGTATATGCAAAGCCCAGCTGGAAGACTCTGACTGACTTATTACATTAGGACAAATAATTGTTCAAAAGGAATCATATTTTGTACTGAGAAGCCATTCTTTCCTTTGAATTCTGAGTCATTCAGAGCATTTATACACATACATTTTCATGCCGGGATGCTCTGGAGCAGATTTGTGTCTGCAGTGTGTCAGAGCAGACTTGATTAATCTGCACGCAAACTGATGTACACTGCGCTGCATCACGTACAGTTGTATAAGTGGTGAAATGCATGTCAGCACGCATAAAATAGCAGCCGTGTGCTTTTGAACTACAACACCTTTGATGTGTTTTAGTTTAAAAGCATGCTGCCACCATTTTTTCAGAGCTGACATGCATTTCGCTGCTTATACAGCTGCATGTGCTGCGGTGCAAGCATGTGTACAAATGCCCTCAGGTACTGGCTACTTAGCCACTTGCTACCACTACCAATGTGGGGCTCACGGGGAAGGTGTTCTTCCTCTCCAGTTGATGGACCAATTAAGATGCCACTGTACATCTGGTACAGCCATGAACCTGCACTATTGGCTAGGTTGCCTGTCATGGGCAGATCTAGAATTTTGAAAAGAGAGTTGGAGATGTTGTGGTGCATCATCACATATAACACGGTGCATATTTTTATCAAGTTAACAAGAAACTAAAAGTGTTAGTAATGAGTTTTCTCTATTTCATGGCTGCATACCTTTTTAACTCTGGGATTTGAATGCAATCAATATGGCCAGAAGGAATGAACTTGCTCTAGTAAATCATCAGACAAAGAAGTAATAGGGAGTCTTATTAAACCACAGAACTTGAAAAGACCATGAGCTATTTTTCATGTGAGCTAATTCAACAGCCAATTAAAGCAGTAACTCACTTTTATCTTTTCTGGAGCTGAAAAATTCCTTTCCAACTTTGATTTTATATTCAGCCAAACAATATTATATTTTAGTCATATAAGAGCTCTGGCTACAGTCTGAAAAATAAAAAGAACAAACACTGCTTTCCTTAACGAGCTACTCTATGATGCTCACCTATTGTAACATATCAACATGTATGATGATGTGATGCTTGGAGATCCCACAGCTTATTGGCTGAGTACAGTTTGGGTAGTGATGGATTTTTACTCAGAATTCAGAAAATGTATTCTGTGTTGGGTGAAAGTCAAATCCAAAATGTTCTCTGAAAATAGACTTAATTTTTCCTTTAGTGATACTAGCAAACAGAGAAGTCCAGCTACATCATAGGATTGGTAACAGATCCTTCTCCAGTGTAGGGCAGCAGAAATAAAAAACTATAACTGTAAGACAATAGATGGAGAAAATAAGATGGATTTTTCAAAGAAGGCTCCTAATGAACAGACATTCAGAGGCTAAGGAGGCAGGCGAAAGGCTAAATGAGATGGAGAATGAAGAGCCCAATTTATCTAATATATAGCTGAAATCTGAAGATGAGAACTTTTGGTATAGAAACTGGCACTGCTGCTGCCTGCATCATTTCTTTTTTGTGGATGCATTAGTTTCCAAAATTCGCAGTCTGTGATTTCATTCCTTCTTTTGGGATATTGAAATTCCTTTGATATTGGAATGAAATCAAAACCTTTTGGATCGTTTCATGAAATGGATTGCATCAATCTAGTTTTGGGTTGAAAAGGTGAGATTTTGGGATTGGAGTCTCTTTCTGTCTCCCTCTCCCTTCCCATGTCTTTCTGAAAGTGACTGGGGAGCCTACCCTGATCATCAGAAACGTTTTAATCAACACCTTTGTTTAGATCAGTACATGTCCAATGTGTTTTGGCTCCAATGAAATAGAATATTTCAGTGAAAAACATCACTTACCATTAGATTTTCCCAAACAAGTTCTAATGATATTTTTAGACTTCAGGAATACAGGAATTCAGAAATATATTTTGGCCAAGGTATTCCAATCTGGGTGCCTAAAATAAGTTTTGAAAACAAGTATGTAGCCTGATTGTTAAACATCCTGAAGAGCCACATCTATAATTTATTTTAATGGGAAATACCTGATGTTCAGTACATTTGAATCTCAAATAATATATTTTGGTACCTAAGTATGAATTTGGGTACCTTACTTTCAGTACTCAGTTTAAAAAAAATCTTGGCTTAGTGAAAGGGCTTTTTCCATCTGTATAGTGTGATTCATAATGATATTTTAGAACTACAGGTATATTGGCTGACTAATAAATATCAATACTGAAGCCACAATACACCTCCTAGTTCACAAAATGCTTGGTTTCCTCTATGGGATGCAGCAAGAAATTAAATTGATAAACTGACATCACACATTTCTGAGGTCCTCTCCTATCAATATGCGTCTTAACATATAAAATAAAATGTAAGTAATTTTCTGGTGCTGGCTCAAACCAATGCATCAAAGAAAACTAAGGCTGTAGCCTCTGCCATGACTAAGGCTGCTGTGCTGAAGTATTGTAGCCTCTATGTCCCAAAAGAACATGTAATATGAGGAGATCTCTGAAAATATAAAAATATGAGTTTCAGGATTATAACTTGAAAATTCCATGATTCAGTTAATTTGGGTCACTAAATCTAGATTCAATAGAGTTGCACAGATTGAGTTTCAGTTCCTAAGAGTACAGATTTTGTGGACTTGCTTATCATGTTGATCAGGGCTGTCAAACTCATTTGGTCCCCCAGACATGGACTGTGGGTCTTCTCACAGGCTGGACAACCCCCCTCCAAAGAATTACTGCCACTCATCACCTCCCATCTTTGTTGCCGTAGATGTTGAAGCCATTCTGAAAGAGAGGCTCCTGCAGCTGTGACATTAGAAGTTAGGCAGCAGTGATATTCACTGCTGGTGCTGACACAGGTGCTCCTTCACTGCTGGAAGCTGCAGCAAGAAGCTCCACAAGCTGGATGACTGACCTCAGTGAGTTGGATCTGGTCCGTAGGCCAGAAGTTAAATGCATGGCTGGTGCGTATTGACCTGTTTAGCACTGAATTTTTGATGCAATAGATTAACTCCTTTAGTTTTCTGAAAGGAATCAGAACTCATGGTAGAAGTGATATCTTATATTAGACAAACTAGATATTTGCAAAAAAAAATTCTTTATTTACAGGCTTTCAGGCACACACACCCTTCTTTAGGCATAGGAGGCTGCAAAGATTGTAAAATTTCTCCTAGGTGGAAATGAAAATTCATATTTCACAGGAGAGCTGAAGGTGTTTTAAGATCTCACAGTTGGAATATTTCATTTTGTGTAAATTAGGCTCAGATAAAAGTTAGAACAGTCTTTTTATAGTTGTTATAGTTTATAAAAGTTGTCTGGTGGCAAGCAGGATGTAGAATTATGTTTTCTTCTGGTTATGATGTTTCATATTTCACAGGAGAGTGGAGAGATGGAAAGCTCTCCCGGGCAAGGAATTTCTCTTGTGTTGAGGTGCCTCTGGGCTCTTTGAAAATGCAAATTTGGCTCGAACAAAAGGCAGGAGCAAGGTGTCAGATTTCAGGTTCCCAGGTGGTACATTTTGCTTTTTTCTTGTAAAATTATGAAGTTTTCATTTAAAAAATGGCTAAAGTTGATATGTTACATGTTTCAGGGATACAGGTTGTAGCCATATTGGTCTATAGGCAAAAGGAATCAAAACTCATGGTAGAAGTGATACGTTTTATTAGACTAACTAGATATTGGCAAAAAAAAATCTTTATTTGCAAGCTTTTGGGCACACAGCTTTCTTCAGGCATAGGAGAATGGAAAGATTGTAAAATTTCTCCTAGGTGGAAATGAAAATTCATATTTCACAGGAGAGCTGAAGGTGCTGTAAGATCTTACAGCCTCCTGGCCCTATCTGTTTTCCTGGGACAGCAGTTACCTTAAGGGCTATCCAAGACCTCCTTCCACCCTTATAGCCATGCCCATGTCTTGCAGATGCTACTGGTTAATCACTGCCATGTTAGGCCTTCTCAGGCCTCCATGCCCTTGTCATCCTGACTTCTGCCCCTTTTATTTGGATGGGCTCTTTTAGCCTAGGCCCATTGCATCGGGCCTTGACTTAAGAACTCTAGTCCTGTCTCATGCCTCTTGGGCTCTGGGACCCTGTCCCTGGGTCCACGCTGCTAAGGCTCTGGCCTTTAGCCTTCCCAGCTTCAGGCCTTTCTCTCTAACTTTGACCGTCAAGGCTTCTGCATGACCCTATCTTGAGCCCAGCCCCTGGCAAAGCTCAAAACTCCACATGCCCCTTGGGCACCCTTGTGGCTTGTACCCTAGCTCTGGCAGAGTTCAGAACCTCACATGTCTCTCAGGCATATGGGGGCGCTGTAATTACAGCACGTTGAGACAGACTTGATTAATCAAGTGTGTTGGAGTGTGCTAATTATCATCTTTATCAATTATTTGGATGTGGGCGTGAAGAGCTCACTGGCCAAGTTCACGGACAAGACCAAGTTATGAGGCAGCGTGGTCATGCTTGAAGATAGGCAACAGATACAGGCAGACCTAGACAGGCTGGCAAGGTGGGCGGATCAGAACTAGATGAAGTTCAACACTGAGAAGTGTAAAGTGCTCCATCTGGGGACAAACAATCCCTAAGATACTTACAGACTCAGTGGCACCAAACTGACTAGCACCATGACTGAAAGGGACCTAGAGGTAATAATTAGGGGTGTACCGATAGAGATATTTGGGGCTGATATCAATAGCTGATATTTAAGGAGGCATAACGGCCGATACTGATCTGATTTCCGATACAGCTGCCTCCAGCTGGTAAGTCCAGTGTGGTGGAAAGGTTGAGGGGAGGGAAGGGACATGAGGGGGGTAGATCAATGCCCTCCATGGTGAGGGAGGGGGCAGAGGCAGGCTCTGGAACCATGGCTCTTGGGCGGGGAGGTGGCTCCCACTGCTGCTTGCACCCCAGGAGGGCACGGGGTGGGGCGTATGCCCCCCAGATCTGTGTGGGGTGGGGCGGGGCAAGGCCAGCTGTAGTCAGGGCTGCGTGGGGCTCTTCTTGGCAGGGGCTAGGCTCGGAGTGGGTACAGGTGGAATTGGGAGGATGTTGCATCCACCCCAAATTTCGCCTCTGCTCCACTCCCAGTGTCGCTGCTGCCAGCCAACTGGTGCAGCCTTGGCTCTTCCCAGTGCGTGGGTGGAGGTGGGGCATTGAGCGGGGGCAGTGCCGGGAGGCTGGCAGCAGTGGCACTGGGAGTGCAGTAGCGGCAAAATTTGGGGTGGATACAGCATCCTCCCAGTGATGCTGGCACCTGCTCCAAGCCCAGCCCCCGCCAAGAAGAGCCTTGTGCAGCCCCAACTGCAGCCCACCCTGCACAGATCCAGGGGGCGCACACCACCACTGTGCCCTCCCAGGGTGCGAGCAGTGGTGGGAGCCACCTCCCCCCACCATGAGCCGCAGCTCTGGCCCCCCGCCCCACCCCACCTGGGCAGTGCCTGCCCCTGCCCATACCCCCTCCCTCACTGCAGGGGTCTTTGATCCGCCTCCCCCCTCCCCTTCCACCACACTGGACTTACTAGCTGGGGGCACGTCTTCAGGCTAATGGCTGTGCTTCTCGCTGAGTGCTGCACTGCAGCTGCATGCAACACAGGCATTTATCAGACAAATTATCAGCCTCTTCCAGCTGATATCCGATACAGCCAGTTTTCTTTATATCGGTATTGATCTGATATTGGACTGATGTATTGGTGCACCTCTAGTAATAACAAACCATAGTATGAACATTAGCCATCAGTGCAATGCTATAGCCAGCAGTGCAAACAATACTCTGGCATGGATCAGCCTATGCATCTCAAGCAAAACCAAGGAAGTGATTCTTCCACTTTACTCAGCATTGGTGAGACCACAGCTGGACTGTGTCCAGTTCTGGGCACTGCACTTCAACAAGGATGTGCAAAAGCTTGAAAGAGTCCAGAGAAGAGCCACCCATATGATCAGAGACTTGCAAGGCAAGCCATATCAGGAAAGGCTGAGGGACTTAGGCCTCTTCAGCCTAAAAAAGAGCAGGCTGAGAGGGGACTTGGTAGCAGTTTACTGCTACATCAGAAGAATACATCAAGGGCTCAGTGAACAACTGTTCACCAGGGCATCCTTCGGGAAAACCAGAAGTAAGGGCCACAAACTCCTGGAAAACCGTTTCAGGCTTAACACTAGGACAAATTATTTCACAGTTAGGGTGTCTAGACTGTGGAATAAACTCCCTCCAGAGGTGGTGCAATCATGTACCCTGGAAATCTTCAAGAGGAAACTGGGGGGTTACCTTGCTGGGGTCACCTGACCCCAGTTGTCTTTCCTGCCTAATGTTGGGAGGCTGGACCCGATGATCTTGCGAGGTCCCTTCCAGCCCCATATAATCTATGAATCTATGAATTAGCATTCTCCAGAAGCCTCTGTGTCTCAAGCATCAGCGTTCCCATGCTTCAAGACGGCATCGGGGTGCTTTAACTAAAATTCATTAGTTGAAGCACCCACACTGCCATTCTGAAGCATGGAGACTCTGATGCATGAGATGCTGTGGGTGCTTTAATTAGAGTGGCTCTTGGAGCATGTGTAAAAACACGTTTTACATCTAGAAAGCAACTTATAAGCAGCTAGTAATTATTTATGATACTGCCAATTTTTGTTGTATTTACATATTTTACCAGCCATATTTTTATATTTTCTTCCAGATCATTGATACTGGATAGGATTGGGGCAAAACCAATACCTTTGGGACCCAAGTAGAAACAACCTTATTGTATTATATCGTTCCATTTACAATACTAGTCTTCAATCCATTTAATATGGACTGCATTGACTTAGTAAAGTGCTATTTTTAAAAATCCAATTACAGCCTTTTAGTCCATTATGTGAATGCACTTATCTTTATCATCCAAATTTGTAATCCCATTGAAAACGTTATCAAGTTTGTCTAACAAGACTTATTTTACATAAAACTGGCTGCATCAACACGAGACGCTGACTGCGCAGTCATGTACTAAATGATTGCACAGTAACCCACATTACTGTACAGTAGCACTGACGATTGGCTTTTTTGTGATGCTGACTGCTCAGTAGCCTGAACCTACTGTGCAGTAGTGTTGCATCACACTTTCTGCCATGTGATGCTATTGTGCAGCAGTCTCGGGCTACTGTGCAGTCAGCATCTCATTCTTTCATTCTTTACTCATTGCAGCCATGTTAAACCTTTCCATGCTTTGCCCACAATATAATTCCCAACATTCAGTACATTCAGTAATTCACAAATGGTGCTTCATGTGCCTTTTCTACATGTGTATTCATGTGCCTTTTCTAATGCGCATTAAATTTATTACCTCTAATGTGAGGGTGCCTATTAGAGCTGTGCGAAGCTTCGGGTGCTAATTTGATTCAGAGGAGATTCAGCTTGATTTGATGGCTGAATCTCCAAATCCAAATCAAATCAGGGGACCAATTAAAAGGTCCAAATCAATTCAAAGCTCTTTGAATCAATTCAGAAAAGGTTCAGAGAGTTTCGGTGATTTGGACAGTCCCCACTGGCTGCAGCAGGGAGCTGGACCCAGACTCGGTGCTGGTAAGTAGGGGATGGGGGAGGGGGGACTGGAGGAGTGGGGAGAGAACCATGGGGAGACCTGTGCTAGGCCCCATCCCCTGCCTGCTCCCCCAGCCCCTGAGTTCCTCCTGACCCCTGCCTGCTCTCCCAGCCCCCTGCATGGCTGCTCCCCCGAACCCCAGCTCTCGGTTGTTTAAAAAAAAGCCCAGAATCACCGGCTGATGCCAGGCAGGGGGGTGCTTCCCACTGCCCCCACTGCCCCATGCTGTGTGGGGGGCTCTGCCACGAGGCCCCTGACTCCCACCTGCTGTCTCAGCCCCCACATGGCTGCCCTGCCTGCCCCAGCTCCTGGCCCTTTGAAAAAACACAAAACAAAAACCCTGGTCTCACCGGCTGTTGCAGCAGCCTTGGGACTTCTGGGGGCTCATGAAAGAGCCCCCAACATAGTGCAAGGCAGTGTGGGGCAGCGGGGATCGCCCCTCCCCCGCCTGACAGGAGCCTAGCGCCTAGACATGAGCATAGAGGCCGCTCCAATGTGCTGGAATTCCAGTGCATTGGAGCAGACTCCAGTAATTACCATGCTCCAGCAGCCTTCTGTCTCTCATGTATCAGCATCCCCATGCTTAAACATTGTGGTGGGGGCATTTGAACTAAAGCTCGTTGAATGAGCTTTAGTTCCAGCACCCTTGCTGCCATTTTTAAGCATGGGGATGCTGATACATGAGACACAGTGGAACTTTAATTTGAGGGGCTCTTAGAGCTGGCCCCACAGGAGCACATGGAAAAGTGTCCTGAGGTACTAAATTAATACACATTAGGCTGTGCTAGTGCAGAATAGGACATTTGCATGGTTTTTTAGTGATGCTTAAGGCACAGTAGACTATTTTACTGCACATTGGTATAATGTCACTTTTTTGTGATGCTTTAATGTGGAGTAAAATAGTCTACTACACATTAAAGCGCACATGTAGATGTGCCCAAAGTGTCTCATAGTTACTAGCTTGGGTTAGTGAGGACCTCTTGTATTGCTAAACTAATACTAGTCTCAACCACTGGACCAAATCTTGCAGTCCTAACTCTGGCAGGTGTATTTTAATGGAGGAAATTAAATAGCCTCTTAGGATACACATTCTGGGCAGTGACTAAAATGCAGCATAATTCTATGCTTAAATGTCTTCTACCACATTTCTTAAAAGTAAAATAATAATTTCAAAAATACATAAAGCAAATACAAAATTGAAGAGCCCACAATTTCAGTTTTGTCCTAGTGATTCCAAACCAAGAACTATGTCAGGTCAATGTATGCAAAATGTCACTAATGGACCACAGCCCATTTTTTTGTTTAAGTAACATGCCTTTATACTTATGGGGTTATACAATTTCTTGATGCCAGTATAACAGTTGTGAAAACCAAGGATTTTGAGTAGTTTCTTTTATACAGAAGAAGAGATTATAGAGTAAAATTCAATTTACAGTGAAATAAAATACTGTAATTACCTGAATACTTCATGGATACTGAAAGCTGTGTTGCTATAGTAATTCTAAGCATTTCACAAACATAGCTACCTTCCTCTCAAGTGTGTTGATGGTTAATTAAATTTTACTCCAATTTTACAACTAGGGAGATTGAGGGCAGGAGGTTAAATGACTTAGCCAAGGCCACATTCTAATAATCAATGTATACTACTCAAGAATTTCAGAAAACTATACCAAAAAGGCCCCTATTATGACTGATCAAATAAGTCTAGCCATGGATGTTGGGTTCTTTACAGGGGTAATACCCTGTGATATGTAGGAGGTCAGATTAGATGACTGAATGGTCACTCGTAGCTTTAAACTCTATGAAGCTATGAGCTCTCATAGCTCTGTAAGATCTTTGTTGAAATTTGGGAAGAGGCTGCTAGTTATTCTGTGTAGACCATACATTGTGGCATTTAGTTAAGTGTGGATTCATAGATTTTGTACTCCATATGCTTTACTAATAACCGTTTATTTTCTAAAATGATTTCTTTTATATAAAAAATGATTAAAATAACTGGACCCATCTAATTTAGGCCTCAGTCTAATGAATACTGAAACTAATGGGAATCTTTCCATTGAATTCAGCGTGCTGGATGAGACATTATGACATTTTAGCACTTAAAATAGTAAGTGTTCAAAATATGTCAGTGTTCTTTCTTTAATAACATAAGGTTATAATGTTATGTCAATGTCATTCAACATATCCGAGTAAATGCATGTCATTTATAGTGTCTCAAGTATAATGAGTTTTGGCTTGAGTCACTAGAAATCTGCTGCTAAGCAGAGTCTATTCATGGCTATGTAAGCTGCAGAAGACCAATTTTCCATGGCAGCTTTGGCCTTGTACAAAAGCTTAGTGATATTTTAGTGATTTAAGCCGTTTGTTTTATGATTTACTTTAATTATGAATGTTGTGGACTGAGCTAGCAGTTTACATAGGAAACAAATCTTGTATAACCTTCTAATCACCTAAATAACATAGTACATCAACATTTTTAGTGCATTGTATTACATTCCTGGGATTTAGGCATGCATTAAGGCGCATTAATGTGGTGTGCAGACTGACTTGAGACTAAAGTTAATCCCAAATCAGCCGACATACACAGCATTAATGTGCCTTAGCACATCTACACATGCGTTAAGGCAGTTTAGCTATTCATGCATAATTCACCTGTTTTGGAGGTATCAAATTTAGGCATGAATAGCTTAAAATCACCATTTTTAAGGCACCTTAAGGGCATGCACATGTAGACCTGTGCCCTTAAGATGCCTTAAAATGGCTAACGCACCTTAAATCAGCACATGTATGTGATAACTCATAGTTATCAAATGTTAAAACCCAAGACACAGCTTGTAACTATTTTTATGATAAAAAGCATAATGGAATAATTGTGTTGTAAAACTGCTTCTATACAGAGGGCCTAATGTAAAATTAAATGTCACTGTATTTTTGTGTATTAATATTTTTCCTCTTCTATTTGATTTTCATATTAACCTGAGTGAGCCCAGTCTTACTCCCGTTGATTTCAGTGAGAGTAGGTTTGGATCTATTCTACAGAGAAAAGGCCTAATTTTACCACCCTGACTCTCAGAAAGTAGCACCTCATGGTTAATGACAGTACTTAATAGGAATATATGTCAGAGTTAATGTATCAGTATTAGTCAGCCTGGGTAACAGTTCTTGCCTCATCCGAGGCTTCAGAGAAATTACCAGATGAACAGTTTCAGCTGGACTGTATTAAGTACAGGTGTGGTTGCCCTCTAAGTGCAGTAGCCCTGGTATTTATGGCAGCATCTGAATTATACTGTAAGTGGTAAGGATTGAAGCTTTGTGATGGTTATGCCAAGTTGTTTTCTAGACCTTTGGTTTGTTTCCTGGTTCTTGTCTTTGGCTCCTGATTCTTGGCTGGTATCTTACTTCTGGTTATTGGCCTTAACCATAAGAATGAACTGTCTGTGTCCCTGTATCTTGTAATAAGGCTGGGGTTTGACCCTCTAAGCTGATGTACGTTACTCCACATTAAAGCATCACATAAAAAGAGCTAAAGGGTGTGACAAGACAAGCCAATTATACCAAGTTAGAAGAGGTGGCAGGGGACATACTACACAGCTGCTGTTTAATTGCTGTTTTGTCTGTCTGCTCAAAATGTACTAAATGGAAGTTAACCCACAATAGTTTGGCAGTTGTTTCATTCCAGAGTAGCTTGCCTCAGTTGAGCTACTGTTTATTGTGGGATACAGCATACACATGACTTGGTTACCACAGATCAACTGCTCTGCAGTTAGTCATTCTACCCCATGATTCATCTTTGGATGAGTTGTCTCAGTGTCTGCTTAGCTTGTTTGCAGACAGGCTTCTGCATGGTGCAGAGGAATTAGCAACATGGTCAACCCTCTCCATTTATAATGTAACAAGAATTATTGAATTGGCTATAGTAGGTATAATGGACAGAGGTAAAGAGTGACCAAAGCGTAACATAGTTTGTTCATTGTAAACACTGCTATTTTATAACAGCAGTTGGAATTGTAATTGTTTCCTATTGCTAAGCAAGGGAATTGGTTTAGAGCTAATATCTTAAGAACTTTGAGGGTCAGCCAGAAGTGTATTTGAAGATTAGAGATACAGTCTGAGAACAGACCTTCTGGGTCACTGAGTCCAGGCCCTTGTTATTGCAGACTCTGCATAACATAGATCTGGTCATAAATTTATCCTGTTCTACCTTAACAGCAGTTAGGTGTTTTTGTCTTCCCCAGTCTAGAACCTCTCAGTACCCATTGTTCTGGGGTGATATCAGTATCCCTCTCAGCTGGCTGTTGAAATGTCTCACTGAGTACTGATTCAAGCATTTGTCAGTCTGCAGACCTGCTCACTTCATTTTACTGGATTGTAAGTAAATAACTGCTAGTCTCAGCAGCTGAATTGGTGGTTTTAGTATTGCTTCCTCAAAGCCCTCATCAGAGACTCAGCAGACCAAACCTGTGTTACAGCTGTTACTCAAAACTGTACAACAAATGTAACTTTACACCAGAAAAAATAATTACACTGGAGAACTTTCATTTGCTTGTTAGATCCTTGTGTTGGCTTTGAGGATTGTGATATACTTTTTCACAGAGGCATGTGAAACTTGACTAGCTTTGGCTTTTGCTACAAGCTGTTGATCTACCATGTTATGCATGCTTTATTAGCTTTTGATCTAATCAATCGTATACATATCCATATCAGAAGTAACAACCTCTATAGTTCTGTAGTGTACCCAAACAGATTTCCATCACATTTTTACTTATGCTAATTTGGCACTGAAATACAATACTTGGAGCCAGGAGGAAAGCATGACAAAAAAGCATGACTAAATGGATGATTCTATTGATATTCAGGAAGCATAATCCTACCAGGAACTGGTTGGGACAGAACATCTTTAGGTTTGTTGAATGCCTGAAGTGCTTTACTGAAAATGAAATCAGAAACTGGCAAAAATGAGTTAGCATATGTTGATAAATTATGTGGAAATTCAGTTAAATCTGATGATGCATGTAATATCCTATTGATTAATTTGCTTAATCAATAGGATTGATTAATTGATTAAGTTGATTAATTTAAGCAGGTTGAAAATATTTAGTTTCATGAATTGAATAGATGTGTCAAGCTTAAATTACTGCATTTGTTGCAACAAACTAAGCTAGGGTAACATATTATATATGTAGCTACTGTTTAAATACCATATTTACTCGAAACTAGGACAACTCTTAATTTAAGACAACCCTCCAATAATTAGATTCTAGACATGGAAGATGTATCAAGTTGTTAACTTTTTCCATTTCCACAATCTACTTTTTGGAGGGTCATCTTAAATTTGTCCCCCCTCAACCACTGTAGGGGAGGCAAGCAAAAGCAAGGGGGCAGATACTGGGGGCTTTTTCTCCCATATCAAATGGGGGAAAAAACCCTAATCTTGGATGAGTATGTTCTTAATTGTCACGAGCAGCTACTGATAAGCAGCAGGCTGACTGAGCTCAATCTTTTTTTTTAAATTCTTTCCTTTAATGTATGGTCAAGAAAACCAACTCGGGTCAGATCACTGGAAGGGTCTCCTGATTTTATGAACCTTTTGTGTTTAGACTTGTGGAGACTTACAGATTTACTTGTTATTTATTGCAATAACAAGTAATTCATGTCTCTGCTTGATTCTCTTGGTTTTTGCAGAGTTTGACTTCGAGATTTTGAGTTCATTTGCAAACCTGTGTGGATAGAAGCTAAACACTGTCAGGAACTTCTACAAAATGAAACCAATAAGTGTGCTATAGATAAAATGGATATTTGAGGGAGCAGCCTGGGATCCTAAGGATTATAAAGATGATTCCAGTGCCCTTGGCTGTCTGTTACATTTGTTTCAAAGCTAGTCCAGGGTGTTTGACATTTTGCTGCATTGGGTCTTTAAGAGGACTCGATAGCAGTTGAGACACTCGGAATGCTGCCTTTGTGATATGTTTTGTAGTGCATCTCAACTACAAGTGTGTGTGTGCATGTGTATGAGAGTATAGAGTCTAACTTCAAAAATACCTATTTTTATATACACCACTCTCTCTTGTTGACCTCTGGATATGGTCTGAAGGCTAAGGTAAGTCTGAGACACCTGTCACAGCAAAATTAGATTGTCTAAAAGAATGATTACGTGAAAACTTAATGAAAGCTCTTAATTTGTAAGTACAGCATATAAATATGACCAATTTAAAACTCTTATTATAGTGATTACAACTGATAAGGTATTCTTTTTAAACTTTGAAAGAAAGGAAATGGTTCCATATGATCAAACATAGATTATGAAAAAGAAAAAAGCAAATAGTTATTAATAACAAGAATTGTTTAAAACTAGGAAGGTTGCAAATAACAGAATTTTTATAAACCTAAAAAGTTACACATGATTAAATCATTTGGAACCTAAAAAAAGGAAAACTTGAATGACTAAGAAAAAAAAAAGGTATCTTTACCTCTAAACTTGCTGAGCTCTAAAATAACTTGCCCGAGTTCACTAAGAGGTAGCCAGCCTGATAGGGCAAAGTTATTATACAAGTTTCAAAAATGAAATCCTGCAATAGAAAGGGTTTGGATACTTCCAGAGGCAGCACCTTCAAGCTGAAGTTTAAGGTAAGAGGACAGACTTCTAAGGGCAAGTTGCCAGTTTTATTTGCTAATTGAGAATATGAAGTGGCCTTAATGCTAACATTGAAAGTGGATCTTCTGTTTTCTATTCTATTATTTTTATGGTTAAACTGAAAACAGCCAGGTCAGACTGAATTCACATTCTTTGTGCTTCTCTGTTCTTGTACCCTCTCACCTTTACCCCAGTCCTATATATCCTATTTTTGAAGAGATGGGAGCCCAGGAAGGGTGGCTGTGCCTTAAGGAAAAGATCCTTCGGGCACAGAGGGAGATGATCCCAATGCAGGGAAAAAGGGGGAAAGGGACCAAGAGGCTTCCTTGGCTGACCAGAGAAATCCAGAGCAGCCTACGGGCAAAAAGGGGGGCATATAAAAAGTGGAAACAGGGAGAGATTACTAAATAGGAGTATACCTCCTCTGCTCACGCTTGTAGGGAGGCAGTTAGACAGTCCAAAGCTGCCATGGAGCTGAGGATGGCATCCCAAGTTAAGGATAACAAAAAATTGTTTTTTAGATATATAGGGAGTAAAAGGAAGGCCCAGGGTGGAATAGGACCTCTACTAAATGGGCATAAGCAATTGGTGACGGACAGGGGGGACAAGGCTGAACTCCTCAATGAGTTTTTTGCCTCAGTTTTCCTAAGCGAGGGGCAAGACAAATCTCTCACTGGGATTGTAGAGAGGCAGTGGCAGGGTGCCAGACTACCAAGCATAGACCCTGAAATGGTGCAGAGGCACTTGGAGGAACTGGATGCGTTTAAGTCGGCAGGCCCAGATGAGCTCCATCCGAGGGTACTGCAGGCCACTGGCTGATGTCATTGCACAGCCGCTGGCGGGAATATTTGAACACTCATGGCACACGGGCCAGGTCCTGGAGGACTGGAAAAGGGCCAATGTGGTCCCCATTTTCAAGAAGGGAAGGAAGGAGGACCCAG
>NW_005842748.1:728465-748924 GCF_000455745.1 Alligator sinensis
GAGGAGGTTAGATAGGTATCTGGCTGGGGTCATCTGAACCCAGCACACTTTCCTGCCTATGCAGGGGGTCGGACTCGATGATGTATTGAGGTCCCTTCCAACCCTAACATCTATGAATCTATGACTCTCTCGTTTATGGCATTGTCTTGCCAGTTACTAGTCTACACTCTACATTTTTTTTATGAGGTACAAACAGATGCCATTTTAGTGTGTTAATCAGAAATAATTAAAAAAAATCTACAAATACATAATATTTGTAGTCTCAGATACTTCTGATTTTAAGAATGAAAAGCAAGCTAAGAATTTACATAATAACGTTCCATATTTTCACCCAGAGTTTGATAGTACATTTGTACACATCATTCACAAAGGGTGATTGTTGCAGTGCTATCAAAGATCATAAAAGTAATAGCATTCCTGTTATCATGGCATGCAGTGGTTCTACTGCTACAATAAGAGGTGCAATTCAAGTATTATGTAAGTGTTCTTGACAAATGAAAACATAAACAGATGTAGGGGTTGGACACACTTATTAAAATATCTATGTAGGTTATGAAAAAGAATGGCAAGAGCAAGTTGATTGGTGCATAAGTACTTTTTTGGGGAGCAAACTTTGATAATGGGTTCTTCAGTCTAGTGGACATAGGTATAATAAGATCTCATGCCTGAGAGCTCAAATAAGACTGTTTCAAACAAAAAATAAGGTGCAAAATTTTAATGTTGAGGATTATTAGCATTTGAAATAGCCTATACAGCTATAAAGGTAACTTTGACATCCAGAACAATTTTAAAATCACAGTTGGATGTTCTTCTCAAAGTTATGCTCTAACCCAAACAAATATTAAAGTATTATTGTGGTTGGGCACCTCTGGTGCCTGCCACTTTAAGGGGTTTGAGCAGGCTGTGGAGCAGCTGGCAGGTGTGATTAGGTCCAATTAGGCGGTCACATGACTACAAGGGGGCCACCAGATTAGAGAAGGGCTGGGCAGCTTCAGTATAAGGCCAGGCCCTAGGAGCAAAGCTGACAGTTACATCCAGGGAGCCAGAGAAACAACATCACTCAGCCTGTAGACTGCAGCTCCCAGACCACCTGGAGATCTGGGTAGGAAATATGGGGATGGAGGAGATTCCTGGTCCTGGGGCATGACCTAAAACAATACCCTGCTGGAGTTGGATGGTGTGGTGGGCTGCTGGTGATGGGGCAGTCTCTAGGAAACACCACACCTGTGCCTCCCTAGTGAAAGGTGAGGGTTGAGTGCTAAAAGGCCTCAACCCCCACTACCTTGTGGGTACCCCATGGAGGGGAAAGGGTAGGGGAGCACACCCTGACAAAAAGGCCCAGGGCCCAGGTCCACAGAGTGGGGCATGAGGGAGGTTCCAAGACCACTGAATGGAGCCTGCAACAGGGCCAAGGTCTGCTAAAGAGGGATCTGAGGCCCAAGAGGCATAAGACCCAGGAGTCCAGCGAGGGGCAGGGCAGTGACCCCAGTGAGGAGTGAAGTAAGAGGGTGGCCCAGACAAGGGCTAGAGGCTGAGTTCAGCTCAGTGTGGCATAGGAAGCTGGAGGTCACATCTAGTAGGGCCTGTGGAGGCCTAAAGGACTGCACATAGGTCAGATGAAGTAGTGGCCCCAGTGAAGTGGGGAGAGAGGCCAAAGTATGTCTGAGGACACTACGGGTCAAATGTGGGCTGGAGGCCGAGTGCAGCCCCACAAAGGGGTCAGGGAGTTGGAAGTCATTTTGGATGCTATCTGCGAGGCATAGGACATGGTGTAGGGATGGTTTGGAGCTGTGTATTATGCCCTTGGCACCAGGGCAATACGTGGGAAGCCTTCTGTCTATGAACAACTATTTACTTCCAAAATGGTGTGGCAGGTGAATCAGGTGGGCGTACTGCCCTAGACAGGTAGGCGGGGCTGATGTTGTGACCAGCCTTGAGACTGCCCCCTGTTACAGTTACGTACAAAAGTTTGGGTTTTCTCAACTGATTTGCTATTTTTTTTTAATGAAGGCGGATTAAGAATGACTGCTTGATACTTGTTCCTTGAACCCTGGTTCCCGATACTCAACTCCTAACAATGCACGATACCTGAAAATAGGTGCAGCTGATAGCATGGGTGGCGGGGTTTAAGGCAAGAAGTGTGAGTGGACAGACCATTGTCAGGTTAATAGATACCTAGAGCTGAGAGTTGCTGAATTCTGTTCTGTCCTGGGGTTTTCTAGTGTCCACACACACTGAAGTGAGGGGATCAGAGGTAATGGGACCCTGCAGGTTGGTACTATTTTCCCGTTTTTTTCATAGTCACATGAGAAGGGAACATAAGAACCACAATTACTTCCCCTTACCAAAGACTAAGGCACTGCTAGATCAAGACACATAAGCAAGTGCTTAACTTTTAATAACTTAGTTATTCCTGATGTCCATGAATGTTACGTGTCTTTCAATACCTTGCTGAACTGAATTCTTAATCATTGAATATAGATTGTTGCTCACTGACCTGATTTATTTTCTGCTTTATTTTGGTCAGATGCATAAAATCTATCTGCTACAAATTGTCTGGTAAACACAATGGTCCCAAAGTACAAGGTTCTATACCAAATTCTGAAGCATCTATTTTTCACCTCCTTGTTGCCATAATCACACAAAAGAAAAACAGTAATGCTTTCTGTGTCCATATGTTTCAACTTTCAGCTAAAAAGATAACTTAATAATAGTGATTGAATGTGCAGCCTATTTATATTAGTGACAGGACTGAGAGATGTGCATTAGTCCACAGTTGGCTTGGTGGCACCCAGCAGAATATTCTACCTCTACAAATTCTCTTTAATCTGACATGGTTGTTCTTTTTTCCTGTTCTGCTGGGACTCACCTTCAAGCCTGCTGGGTTTAGAATTAGTCCCATTAGTCCATTTTTTCTGTCTTTGAGCTATGAGAGTCTTTTTAAAACAGACCCCCTTTATAGAGATTGTACGGGTTCTTTGTGATTAAACTCCTGCTTTCACTGAAGCCCTGACAATTTCTAATGCTTCAGTAAATTCTCCCTTTTTGTCTTGAAGTCAGCATTCCTTCTGGATTTTTTCCTTTTTCCCCCAAGTCTTTTAACATTGTTTTCTCTCACACTATTTACACCCTTCACATTCTCCATCATAGCAAACACAACATTGTTTTCAAAGAAGATGGTCCATTCTTCTCTGACTTTTGTGGTCCTATCTACCTTGAACTATAAGATCTTTGAGATAAAGAGTCCAGGACCTTTGGGAGTGGACAGATGAACAATTAAAATATTTTAAAAATAATTATGGTTTTTAGCTCTTCGTCTGTCTTGTCTGTTTGATCAATTCTGGTCTAAGTGGAAGCCAAATGATGAACTGTAACTCATTTTCATTTAGTTTTAATGTTAGAAATTTTACTCTACTCCACTGGTATGGGAGGGGACAGATCAAACAGTTACATTGATTCAACTGCCGTGTGTAAATTCTTCCCCTACCCCTTTGAAATTAGTTTAGTGTCAGGTTTGGCATTTTTCTGTGATTTCAAATGCAGTATCAATTTATTAAAAATGGGGGATGGAGAACTCCAGAAACTGTTATTCCCATTGAGGAGAGGGAGAAAGACAGAGAGAGAAAGTGGGGAAGGGCAGGGGGAGTTCCGGAAATTGGTTTTTCCCATGGAGAGATAGGAGGGGTGGTAGAGGGTTAGGGAGAACTCCAGAAATTGTTATTCTTGGGAGGGAGGGAGAGAGGCAGGGGAAAGAGAGGGGAAGGGGAGAGAGAGGAAGAAGAAATTGTTATTCCTGTCGAGACTTTTGTCAGGCAGTCTTGTAAAGGCTCAGGTGGTTAGGCTAGGCTCACTCCATTTCTGTTTACATTTCCTGTTTTAGATTTTGTCGTTATTCCCCTTGCATACTTTTCTGTTAATCTGGCAGTGCACTGTCCATTATTTCAACTTTGTTGACTTGTGTAAGTAATCCTCATGAACCACTTTGAAGTTTACTTTCAAGCCTGCTTCAAAATGTTTTAAAGGATTTAAACAACAGTTTCTTGCTCGTTTTCTTTTTCTCCTTTGATGTGTTTGATTGCTTGCATGCAATTGCACATTCGGTTCACTTGAATCACTAAGTCATAGTCAACATCTCTAGTTTCCTGCTCTTCTAATGTTGCATTTAGGGCCTTGTCCTCTAGGCTGCTAACTGCTATATATTTAGTTACTTTTAACTCTGATATTAATGGGGAATATAAGTGATCAGAACATCATCTGTAATGCTAAGCATTTCTTTGGTTCAATCCTTATTTATTATTAGTCCAGGGAAAATCATAATATGTATTGTATTTTAGTCAAAAGGTATAAGTTCTGTAGGATGACAATTACTGTAACTCAGGAGCTTAGGAAAGTTACACCTGTTTTCTTCAACATACTGAAGTACTTTGTACAGTTTTCAAGGAATTCAACTAATTTCTTTATAATGTACTTTTGTGTATCTGAGGATATCAGCTATTCTGTAGATAAAATGCTGAAAGGGAAACATATTTCCTCTTCATGAACAGTATTGCAGAAAGAAAATTAAAGTAAACTTCATCCTTATATATAACAACTTCACTTTCAATAACCAACACTTTCTCCAGGCCATGGGCACAGCTATGGGCACCAAAATGGCCCCACAATATGCCAACTTTTTATGGGTCACCTGGAAGAAGAATCCCTTAAGATCTGCACCATCAAACTCATACTATACTAAAGATAGATAGATGGCATCTGCATCATTTGGACTGAAAACCTGAGATCTCTGATTGTTTTCTCTCAGAAATTCAATAATCATCACCCCTCCATCAGACTATCTCTTGAATACTCCAGCACCAACATTTCCCTTTTAGACACGATGATCACTATCTAGAATGGTAAAATGCAAACACCATATACAAAAAACCCATGGACCAATATACATATTTGCACAGAACCAGTAATCACCCTAAACACACCAAAGAAGCTGTAATATACAGCTAAGCCCTCCGATACCATCAAATTTGCATTGAGGAGAATACCTGAGATTATCACCTCCTGGATTTCAAAAGGGCTTTCACTCAACAAGGACACTCCTCCAGAGAGGTGGATTGCACTCATGTGAAAAATTGCTGCAGTACAAAAAGAAAATCCCCATGATTTGCACACCATTAGTTATGACCAGGGATACTGGCTTTCCCTGATTAAAAAATTGCAAATTTTCCACTAAAAAAGCACAAATTATTCTGCTTCCACCCTGCTTCTCTCCCCCAGGGCCTCCGCAGCCCGGCAGGCACAACCCAGCACAGCAGGCAGCAGTGGAGCCACCTGGGGGTCTCCTTGCTGTTGCTTACCACCCCTGCTGCCTCAGCGATGCACCTCCTGTGTGCGGGGCTGCACCCTGAAAGCAGCAGCATGATCGGGGGCGCATCACCAGAGTTGGGGGAGTGGAGAGCAGCAGCGCGGAGATCCCCATGGAGCCTCACTGTTCACAGCCATGCCGGGTTGCACCTAACAGGCTCTTGAGGTCCTATAGCAGGGAATAGCTAGCTGCTATTCCCTGCTACCCTGCTTCCCTCCCCCAGGACCTCTGGAGCCTGGCGGGCATGACACAGCACAGCAGGCAGCAGTGGGGTGGCGTGGGGATCGCCTCGCCACTGCTCGCACCCCTCCCGGCTGCTCTGGCAATGTGCCTCTTGTGTGTGGGGTTGCAGTAAGAACAGTGGCACCAGGCTGTGCCCCTCAAAGCAGTGGCAGGCACAGGAGGTGCATTGCTAGGGCAATGGTGGGGTGGGGGTGTGTGTGTGAGCAGCAGCAAGGAGATCCCTGTGTGACCCTGCTGTCCCCAGCCATGCTGGGTCGTGCCCACTGGGCTCTGGAGGCCCTGGGGGAAGGAAGCAGGGTGGGAGCCCAAGCCCACAGCCTGTGCCTGCCCTGGGTATGGATCTGAGGGGCCCGGGTGGCCCCTGCTCCCAAGGAATTCCACAAGGCAGTGGGGAGCTGGCCCTCCCCCTCCCCCGGACAAGCCATTCGTGGCCCCATCCTGCTCCCCGCTGGGGCCCTGCAGCAGCACATTACAGCCCTGGCCCCAAGCCGCAGCCCTAGCCATGCTCTGCTTCATCCCTACAGGGGCCTCAATCCCCCTCTCTTCCCATCCCACTTATCCCCACCCCACTTGCTGGAGCTGCTCTGCAGGCTGCCTGGGGCCATGTGCATGTCCATCCATGTGGCACCCCCTGTCTCACTGCCCTCGTTCTGCTCCTTCACAGCTTCCTGTTGGCTGGAACTCTGTCAGCCTGGAGGGAACTCAGTGCAAAATGGCAAAATTAGTGGGTTTCTCTTGTAAAATGAGAAATCTGCATTTGCCTCCGGTAAAAAGGTAAACTCTGTGGTTTACTCTGTTTTTTCCGTGGGAAACAGAAAACCCGGATCCCTTGTTATGATGACATACCCTCTCTCCCTGGGACCTATACAGAAAAATCCTCAAACAACAGCAACCCATAATAGAAGAAGACCCAATTCTTAGAGATCTTCCCAGAACCACCCATCATAGCCTTCAAACAAGCACCAAACCTCACCAACCTCATCACCAGAAGCAAACTTCCTGTTGTCCAAAGCACACTGAATGGGCCCAGACCATGCCAGGACAAGAAATGTAAAACCTGCCAACATATATCCACCACTCCCACAATAACTGCACCCCACAACAGAACTATCAGCATTCCCAGATCTTACACCTAAATACCAGAATGAAAGCACGCCGAAAATCTATCAAAAACAAAAATACCCAATTACCTGTGAATGCACATTTCTCACAAGAAAACCACTCTGTCTCCAATTACTTGGTTCTAATCCTCAAAGGGAATTTACAAAGCACCTTTTGCAGATGAACCTATGAGCCTATCAATCTACTGGATACAAAAAATCATGGACTAAATATAGATACAGTATTGGATTTATGACACAGTATAACCTGCCCAAGTAACTTCCCTACATTTTACCAGCTACATTCTATCACAAGGTCACCATTCCCCCTCTTCCCCCCTGCCCACACACCTATTGTCTGTTATCCCCTCTGAGTCTAACTGCCACACATTTGCATTTTAACAGACCTGTAGTTTTGCATACTAACTTCTATCCCATCCAGGAGAGCACAAAACAACTGCAGTCTCTCCCTCTGTCTGAAGAAGGGTGTTTGTATCTGAAAGCATGCAAAGAACAATTTTTCCAACTCTTTAGGTGGTCTGATAAGATATTACATTTACCTGAATAACTTTATCTGCCTAAAGTAATTGAAACACTTCTTGTAGTTGTCTATAGTGATGTCCTGCAAGATGTCAGGATACAGCTACTTTCCCAAATGGCTTTAGGGTTAAACCCTGGATGATAAATTATAATGGACTGTGGATTTATAATCTAGTTCAGGACTGTCCAATTGCAGTGTGGCTGGGGACCATGGACATTCCTGGCGTGTGGCCCCCATGCCACACACTGGCCTCCTGCTGGCAGCATGTGGACCCCTGCCACATGGACTGCACAGGCAGTGTACAGACCCCTGGCTCCTCCTCTGCCATGCAGCAGCAGAAGAGGTGGCCATTGAAGTATGTGGGCCACATGTTAAGTGTTTATGGACTGTCATTTGGACAGACCTGATCTAGTTTTATCTCTTCTGTACTAATCTGTAGACTTCCCTGAATTAGTTTCTGTTTGAACCATTGTTGTTCCAAAGGATAATGTTCCTCAGTATTAAATACTTGCACTTTTTCTTATCCAAAGTTGTTCAATTGTCTCCAACCAGTAGATCTTGTTTTTCTTTGTCTTCTAGATTGAGCCCTCCATCACCATATTCCGTGTTCTATGTAGGTACTTAAGGAATGTAATAAAATCAGAAAAGTAGGGTTACAGTGGACCTTCAACCCCCTGCCAGAGGCAGGATCGTCCCTATCCAAACCATCCTATACAAATCCATTGTCTAACATTGGGAGACAGTGACCATGAGCTGATCACTTTTACTATTCATTGCAAAGCTGGCAAGTCAGTCAGCAATGCAGAAATCCTTGACTTTAGGAAAGTCAACTTTGATACAGCCTTGTTGTTGAGGCCCTGAGAGGCCATGACTTGCAAGGGAAGGGAGTTAATGATGAATGGTTACTCCTTAAGGGAGCGATCCTAGAAGCACAAGGGATGTCCATCCCAACCCATAGGAAAGGTAGTAAAAGGGCACAGTACCCCACTTGGCTCAACAGGGAACTTGTAAACCTCCTATGTCTAAAAAGAGAGGCTTATAAAGGATGGAAGACAGGAAACACCACTAAGGAGGAGTCCGCACTGGTCTGCACCTGTAGCGAGTGAACCAGGAAAGCCAAGGCTGTAACCAAACTCCATCTGGCTACACAAATCAAAGATAATAAAAAATCCTTCTTCAGATATGTGGGGAGTCAGAAGAAAAACAAGGGTAACATTGGACCCCTGATAAACCAAATGAGACAGCTGACAACCGAGACCCAGGAAAAAGCCAACCTGCTTAATGATTACTTTACATCAGTTTTTCTCCACCCAAAAGGGACTGCCCTTCCTAACATGATGCGGGTGGCCAGGGTGAGGGTGAATATATGCTGATCATTGGTATAGACCTTGTGAAGGAATGCCTTGAGAGACTGGACACCCACAAATCAGCTGGTCTGGACAAATTGCACCCACAAGTCCTTAAAGAACTGGCAGACATCATAGTGTGGCCACTGACAAGGATATTTGGGTAAAGCATCCACACCTGAAGACAGGAGGGGGATCCAGGCTGACCTGGACAGGCTCAGCAAATGGGCGGACGAGAACCTGATGGTATTTAACACTGAAAAATGCAAGGTTCTCCACCTTGGGAGGAAAAACCTGCAGCATCCTTATAGGCTCAGTAGTGCTACACTGGCTAATACTACAGAAGAAAGACACTTGGGGGTCATCATTGATCACAAGATGAACATGAGCCTGCAATGCGATGCTGTGGCTAGTAAAGCAACCAAAATGCTGGCTTGCATCCATAGATGCTTCTCAAGCAAAGTCCGGGACGTCATTCTCCCCTTGTACTCAGCCTTGGTGAAGCCGCAGCTGGAGTACTGCATCCAGTTTTGGGCTCCACAATTCAAAAAGGATGTGGAGAAGCTTGAGAGAGTGCAGAGAAGAGCCATGCACATGATCAGAGGTCAGGAAAACAGACATTACGAAGACAGGCTGAGATCTATGAGGCTGTTTAGCCTGGGAAAGTGCAGGCTCAGGGGTGATCTGATGGCCACCAGATCACCTGGTTTGTCAGGGGTGACCATCAGTATCTGGGGAACGTTTGTTCACCAGAGCGCCCCAGGGGATGATGAGGTCAAACGGTTATAAACTAATGCAAGACTGTTTCAGGCTGGACATAAGGAAGAATTTCTTTACGGTCCAAGCCCCCAAGGTCTGGAATAGCCTGCCATCGGAGGGGGGTCAAGCACCTACATTGAACACCTTCAAGAGATAATTGAATGCTTATTTTGCTGGAATCCTATGACCCCAGCTGACTTCCTGCCCTTCGGGTGGGTGGCTGGACTTGATGATCTTCTGAGCTTCCTTCCAGCCCTAATATCTATGAAATCTATGAAATTTGGCACTCGGGTGAAGTACCTGAAGCTTGGAAGAGGACCAGTGTGGTACCTATCATCAAGAAAGGGAGGAAAGTAGGTCTGGGGACCTACAGACCAATCAGTTTGACCTCAATCCCAGGAAAGATCTTGGAAAAAATTATCAAAGAAACCATTCTTGTTAGGCTAGCTGATGGCAACATCCTGAGGGACAGCCAGCATGGGTTTGTTGCAGGAAAGTCTTACCTGACCAATCTCATCTCGTTCTATGACCAGGTGACACATCACCTGGACAAAGGGGAAGAGGTTGATATCATATACTTGGATTTTAGAAAAGCTTTTGACCTGGTGTCCCATGATGTCCTCATGGAAAAAATTGGCCAACTGTGGCCTTAGCTACATCACAGTCTGATGGCTGGGGAATTGGCTCCGAGGTCGGACCCAGAGAATGACAGTTGATGGAACTGAATCAACATGGCACTCAGCGACCAGCGGTGTCCCACAAGGTGCCAGTCTCAGACCTACTGTACTCTTTAATGTCTCTATAAATGATCTGGACTCTGGTGCTAGAAGTGTACTGGTCAAGTTCATAGATGAAACCAAACTTTGGGGAAGAGCGCCCACGCTTGAGGATAGACTGGTGATCCAGGCCAACCTTGATAGGCTTGTAAGGTGGGCGAATGACAATCTGATGGCATTCAATATGGAGAAATGCAAGGTGCTCCACCTTGGGGGAGGGAGGTGGGCGGGGGGAGGGAGGGAACCCTGCATCACACTTATAGGCTCAGCAGTGCTACGCTCGCTAGTACCACAGCTGAAAGAGACTTGGGGGTCATGATGGAGCACAGAATGAACATGAGCCACCAATGCAATACCACAGCCAGCAAAGTGAACAAAACTCTGGCTTGCATCCACTGATGCTTTGCAAACAAGTCCCAGGATGTCATCTTCCCATTATACTCGGTCTTGGTGAGGTCACAGCTGGAGTACTACATCTAATTCTGGGCACCACAATTAAAAAAGGATGTGGAGAAGCTTGAAAGTGTCCAGAGGAGATCCACACACATGATCAGAGGGCAAGAGAACAGGCCTTATGACTGAGAGCCATGGGACTCTTCAGCCTGGAGAAGCGCAGGCTCAGGAGTGACTTGGTGGCAGCCTATAAGACCATAAGGGGTGTGGATCAGGATCTGGGGGAATGTCTGTTCACCAGAGCACCCAAAGGGATGACAAGGTCCAATGGTCGCAAACTCCTCCGAGACCATTTTAGGCTAAACATAAGGAAAAAGTTCTTTAGTGTCCGAGCTCCCATGGCCTGGAATAGACTCCCCCCAGACGTGGTGCAAGCACCTACTCTGGACTGTTTTAAGAAACATTTGGATGTTTATCTTTCTGGGATCCTTTGACCCTAGCTGACTTCCTGCCCCTTGGGCAGAGGGCTGGACCCAATGATCTTGTGAGGTCCCTTCTAGCCCTAATGTCTATGAAATCTATGAACCCATTACTAAAATTACACTGTCAACCCTGATATGATCACAAGGCATAACACCCTAACCTATCACAGCTAAAGCAGGGGGGAAACAGCAGTCAATGAGATCCAAGAGATCCTACGTGCCTCTTATTTTTCATTTGGGCTCCTGAAGCCATTTTCCCCAATTATTTGTTCATTCTTGTAGCTTTTTTCTGATCCCTCTCTAATTTATCAATATTGTTCCTGAATTGTAATCTTCAGAACTGGACTTAATGTTCCTGAAGAGGTCAAACCAGTGTCACATACTGAGGTGGTCTCATTCTCTGCTACTTTCATTCTGTGCTACATTCTCTTCTACTCTTCTTTAGCTTACCAAGCAATGCAGAGCAGTTTGTTTCAGTGACTGATCATTTTCACCTCTCTCCACCTGTGTGTCATCATTACTGATAATTTTGAACATATTATGTTTTCTTGCAGGTCACTGAAAAATTGGTTCTTATCCCTATGTTTTAAACCAGGGGTGGCCAAACTGCAGCCTGCATGCCACCAGTGGGCAGCCTCTGTGTGTGGTGTCCAGCAGATCATGGGGGGAACAGGGACAGATGGGGCAGGGAGCAGAAATCAAAGCAACAGATTAGGCAGGGAGCTCAGGGCAGGGAGATGAAAAAAGGGCAAAAGACTGGGCAGGGGAAAGAAATCTGAGTGACACTTAGGGAGGGTTCAGGGTTTACCTTGTAGCATACCTGCCAAAAATGTTGGACCCCACTGCTTTAAGCAATCTTGTGAGACAACATAAAGAAGCACACCTTCTCAGCAATGGTTGCATGTTCACAAATATAATTTACAACCTATCATTTAGCTTACTTTTGTTTTATTTAATGCGTGCTTTACTGACTTTATTTTGCTCTGGTTTCTTAGTTAAATTGTTGTGCTGGATCCAATTGCTTGCAGAAGACCAAACATATACAGTACTATACAGTTACTTTTATTTCCCTGTTATGGGATTGGGGAACTCCAATCTACGACTACCCAAGAAAGTTCCAGAGGTAGACTTGGTAACGGGTCTTTTAAGATAGTAAAGTTGATTCACTTGCAATTCTGCTCCTTGAGAGTACAAAAGGGTGCAAAATTGGGGAGTGACAGAGTCTCTCAAGTTAGGGAATGAGACTGAACAGTTCTGAGTGGGAATAATGGACTGCTTGGTAGAGGCTGCCAAGGACTGTGGCTGAGACTGAATCCAAGGGAAAATTGGAGAGGGTCTGAGATGGGATCTCCCAAATGGGGACTCCTAAATAGCAGACATGAAAGCGAACAGAAGACATAATCCAAGACAAGGGTAGAATTAGAGCATCACTGGTGGACTGGAATAGGAGATGGATTAGTGAGTTTTCTTGAACTAAGAGAAGACAATGCCCTTATCAGCAGTTCTCACAGCTTTTCATTCTGAAGCAGGATAGGCCTATAATCCAGCACTTCATTCCCATGGCTCAATCACATGCGTAAAGAAGAACTCTTAAGGCTGAAAGGACAGTTGGGACTTGACAGGTAGAAGTACACAACTCCCAATATGTCAAAAAAACAGACATGTAAATTTATCTTGTTTAGATACATAGTGAGTTAATAACACAATCTATTTTCTGTGAATTCCTGCTTATTGGCATAATTTTATTAAAAAATAATTCATTATTAATAAAACAATTATCAACCATTCAGTCATTTATCCAGGGTTGATGTCAAGCTGACAGATGTATAATTACTCAGGTCAATCCTGTTTGTCCTTTTGAAATTGTGATACACTTTGTTTCCAGGAAAGTGGAAGAATTTTCCACAGTATTCCAAGATATATTGAAAATCAACATTAGCAGTCCAGAAATCTCCTTGGTCAGCTGTTTTATAACTTTCTGATGCAAGTTATCTAGGTGTGCTGATTTTAAAAAAATGTCCAACTTCATTGATTATTTTTTAACATTCTCTTAAGTTGCTTTTTATATTAATAGAGTACTATTTTTGTAAGCACAGAACAGAAATATTAATTGAACATATCTGCTTTTTCTGCATTTCTATTGATAATTCTAAAATTTCTCCCTAGTAGTAGATAGCATTTCTTTTGGTCCAGATATGAAACAGGAGCAACTACAGTAACAAACTTGTGGTCTTGATGTTGATGGCCATTGATTTTTTTTCCTTGTGTCCTTTTGAATCCATTTCAATTTTCTACAGTTCCTGCTTTCTAATTCTACATGAATTGATATTAACTTCTTTCCCATACATGCTATATATTATAAAGTATTTTATTGTATTTCCCCTATAAACCAGTTTGTCTTTTTAATCAGAGTAGTCTTCTCTCTTAGTTGTGGGCAAATTTGGGGGCAGCTTGCAAAATATTTTTAAACAGTTCCATGGTTAAGTAATCACTATTTTTTATTTCTGTAATTTCCTCTTCTATATGATGCGGTATAATACAGAGTTATCATGTACTGGAAACAACACCTCATGTGTTAGAATATTGTCATGTATAACTTTCAGAGATGTTTTATTCCTGGCAGCATGAAATATCCAGCAGTTGTCACTCAGATTGAAATCCCTTATGATAACACAGCTGTTTTCTTACACATTATGGAGAAGTGTTTAAGTACCTAGTCATTTGTTTTTTTGTGTGATTTGTTGGTCTGTAGCAGACTCCATCTAGTACCCTATTTTATACTTTATCTATTAAGGCAGTGATCTATAAGCATTCAGTATAATTTGTTTCCATGTTTTTGTAACCCAGAGACAGGCAATTTTTGATGAAGTGCCACCTGCCCTATCTTTAACCAACTAGGTTAGCAGTATTGGTTTTTTAACTGTTCAATCATATGAATCTTCCCACCAGTTTCAGTAGACCATATAAATTTATTGTCATACATAAGTGATTCCAATTCTTTTTATTTATTTTCCAGGCTCTTGGCATTGGTATATAGGCAATGACAGAATGTCTTCTCTTCATGTATTTTGGAGCCTTGATTAATTTTATTCTTGACACTTTGCTTTTGTCCTAACAGAATACCCATGTATGCCCCCTATGTTATTCTCACTTTTTGTTTTTAGTTTAATGCCCTTTTGTCTAGTCTAATGTACCTGTCCTCTAGAAGACTGATTTCTCTTCTGCTGAGATGGAAGCCATACAAACTGTCCAGTCCCTTCTCTCCACAGAAGGCAGCCTAATGTGCCACAAAATCAAAACCTTCTGTTATACAAGGTACCCAGCCAGTAGTCTACTTCCTTAATCATCTGCCTACCTTCATGGGTTTTCTTAAAAGATAATCTGGACATTCTTCTTCAGCATCCTTTAAAGTTTTTATATATAATCTGTAATCTGTGGGATAACCCATGAAGTTATGTAACTATGAATCTATGAATCTATAAGTGGTGTCACCAGTGCTGGTGTGTTCCATCACCAGCAGATTGTTACCTATTGACTCTAGATAACTATCTGGTCTCAGAGCCACATCTCCTGATTTGGTTTCTGGAACATGGCACCCCTTGCTGACCATATTTTCCACTCTTAATACGTGTGTATATATGTTGAATCCCTAACAAGTTTCATTTGTTGTCCTTGCATAGTTGGACATCTCTTTTTTTAAATACTTGAAGGTCTCCTTTTTAAAATACCCACCATTTGGGTTGATCAGACAGACACAGGCTGTCCCACACAGCAGTCTATGCCATGCACCCATATATCACACAGCATGTTCCATCCTGGGAACACAATAAGGATGGAATACTTGTACCTATGTGGAATTCCTCTTTGTCCTCTCTTCCCTGATAGTCACAGCTTGTCCACTCTTGTTTGTCTTTGGCTATGTAGATGGCCTCATGGGCCTCTCTGTTTTCTACACTTTGTGGCTTCTGGGTGTCCAGTTCTTTCTTTTTTGAATCTCAAAGCTAGTTGTCCAAGAATCCTTTTGTCTTGGTCATATTCTCCTGCATCAGTACTTTTCCTTCCAAACCATACATGTTTTCTTCTAGCACAAGCTTGCATTTAATACAGATAACACCTCTTCTGATATCCAGTAGAAAAGAAAACATACAATATATATTGCAGATCATAATCCACCATAATCACAGCCAGTCCTAGAAGGAGAACCTCAACCATGCCCACTAAGAATTCACTGCTTTCTGCTTAAAAATTTGGCTGACAAATGACTTTGTATGCTAAGCTTTGCTGCTTAGCTCCCACCACCTCATTAATAGAAAGCAATTAACTACGCAGATTGTGCACACCAGATCTGATCAAAGACCCAAGCACCATAACCCTACAGAAACTTGTTAGGTCATAAACACATGGACATCATACATGTCCTCTTCAGAGGCTCAGGCTCAGTCAGACAACTCAAAAATAGAATAAAAGAACTTTGGCAATGCTGACTCCATGAACTTTAGTTATGATGGCTCCTGTTTGGTGCTTGGAACATCAGCATGGCTCCTCCTGATATATAGTATAGCTACGCAATAGCAGTAGAGAATGTAAATGCTCTGCACTCCACTTCTCTTGGGAGTCAGCCCAGGACTTTCCTTCCTTCCAAATACAGTGACCATGAGCAACCCCCTTTGTTTCACTCCTGACTTTCCATTCACATGTGATATGGCCCTGTACTCCTTTCCTAGAGCCTTCTTTCTCAGGTCATTGAACCATGGGAATGCTGTTGTGTTTAGAACTTTTCATAGCTGTAAAAGATTTGGCCTTCAGTGTATGTTAATTGCTGGTCTTTTCCTATAGTTTAGTAGTGGTGTATTAAAAATATAATGGTGAATTACACACATTTCCCAATATACTGTTAAGAATTTGTGAGTTTTAGACCCTACAAAGATTGCCAGGTGTTTAGAAGAGAGGTGGTAAAACATCACCATGACCTGGAGAAGCAAGCAGAGTTCTCCAGGAGATCTTATCACAGTGCTGACTGTGACACTGAATGTGTCTTAGTCTGCTGCAACATCAGAATCAAAGTAAAAATGATCCAGAATTGCAAAACTACCAGTCATCCTCAGATAGACATCATCCAAAGTAAAGACATAGAATAGATGCAGACTATTCAATGAAGAAGTTGTGAAAGCAAGTTTATCGAGCAACTCAACCACTGAGGTTTGGGCAAGCTTAAAAACTAATATGTATAATTCTGATATAAAAGCATTGGGCAAAAAAGGTAAGAAAAAAGCAGACTGATTTGAAGAGCCCTCTGAAACTCTTCTACCACTTTGGGTGCATATGCACATGTGATTAATTCACTTGAATAAATGCTAGAGCTTATTGCTTCAGAGTTTTTTGTGTGTGCAGCAGTGCATGTATAGACACTGCCCTGGCTGTCTGGGGCACAGGGTGCTTCAGAGTGGGTCTAGCCAGGAAGCAGCCCCTGTGCCTCAGGTATCCTTCCCCCCTGTGGCACATGGAGACTAGGGGAATAGCTGCTTCCCTTATCTCCATGTGCTATGGGGCATGCAGGGGCCTGCCTGTGGCACAGGGTTCCTCAGCGTGGGCATAGCAGCCCTTGCTGCTTCCCAAAAAAGCTGCTCCCCCTGTCTCCATGTCCTGCCAAGTGGCTGCCTGGGGCACAGAGTACCTCAGTGAGGGGACTGCCTGCTGGCTAGCTCTGTGCTGAAACACCCTGTGCCTCAGCCAGCCAGGGGAGCATCTACACATGCACTGCTGTGCATAAAAATCTACCCTGCTCCAGAGTTGCTTGTATTTTACAAGATTACCCTGCTGCAGAGTTCATTAGTTTCACACACCCTAAGAGGGGCACACATGTACAAGATGAGATGTTTACTGCACAGTTAGTCAACTATGCAGTAAATGCCTCATGTAGGCAAGCCCTTAGAACAAAAGGACAGCACTATTTAACTATAAGAAATCTTCCAACACTATAACCTTGGAAAATTTGAGAAAGGCTTGAAGAGAAATGCAAAATGAGGATAAGAGATGCGCCCAAGGTTTTTGACTGAAACTCTCTGTTGATCTTCAGAAAACAGCTGATGCAGGTGATAGCTATGGAATGTACAAAGGCATCAAATGAGCAATTGGTCCAGTCAAAAAGACAACAGCTCTGTTGAAAGACTTAAATGGAAATGTCATTACTGATGAACAAGAACAACTTGAGCATTGGATTGAACGCTATTGAATTCTAGACTCCAGTGAGCCTGAAACCAAACATGAAGAGATCGAAGGATTACCACTGTTTGAAGTTATGATGGATTTGGACAGTGAGCCTACATTAGAAGATTTGCAGAAAGCCATTAAATTCATTCCTGGGAGCAAGACATCCAGTAACAATTGTTTGCTTGCTGAAATCTACAAATATGCCAATGACAGATTACTCTGAAAGCTTCATGATGTTATACTGCTCTTTTGGAAAGGGGAAGTAGTCCTGCAAGATTTCAGAGATGCTCAGTTTGTACAATTATACAAAAAGAAAGTGGATAGAAGCTACTGTGACAACTATAGAGGTATCTCTCTGTTGAACATCATTGGAAAAACTGTCACTCGTATCTTGCTCCCTAGATTGCAATCTCTCCTGAAAGAATTTATTCTGAAAGTCAATGTAGTTTTCACTTAGGATGATCTACCATTGATATGATAGTTTCAGTCAAACAACTGCAAGAGAAGTGTAGAGAAAAAATGAATGCTACTGATAAAGGCCTTTGGTAGAATCAGTGGGCGGTGCCTTTTTACTGTTCTGAAGAAATTGGATTTTCCCCCCAAACTGTTGAACATCATTCGCTCATTACATAAAGGTATGAAGGCATGAAATAGTGTATGAAAATGAAGAATCAAGTACCTTTGATATCAACAGTGGGGTGAAACATGGATGTGTTTTATCTCATACTTTTTGACATCTACTTTTTATTCCTGCTTCATGTATTCAAGCACAGCAATGATGTATTTATCTTCAAACCAGACCAGATGTAGGCTTGTTCTACACTGCATGGTTTAGAGTGAAAATCAAGGCAAAAGAACTGGTACTGAGAGATTTCATGTTTGTGGATGATGTGGCCTTGGTTGTCTGCAGTGACTCTTTCCTCCAAAATCTCTTGGGCAGATTTTCTGAGTCATGCAAGAGCTGCAGGATGGCAGTTAGTTTCAGGAAGACTGTGATCATGTACCAAGAGGTTGAAGAACCCAATACCTGACATCACTCTGGAGGATAACTCTCTTGGTGTCATTGATAGTTTTTGCTATTTGGGTTCTATATAATTAGCAGGAATCTTGACCTTCAGACTGAACTGATTAAGAGAATCAGAAGTGCAGCTAGGATTTTTAGTCTATTACAGAAATGCTTGTGGAATGCTGGCAAACTATCAGCTAAGGTAACAATGCAAATCTACAAGACTTTTGTGCTGTCATCCCTGCTTTATGGTTCAGAAATGTGGACTATATATGCTAGGCACATCAAGAGACTGAACAGCGCCCACGTGAGATGTCTGCATCAGAGCAAGAAAATAAAGTGGGAAGATAGAACACCGCACACAAAGGTACTGGAGTGCGCAGGACTGACACACTTAGAAATCAGTATCAAGAAGAGGAGGTTATGATGGATCAGCCATGTCAGGAGAATGGGAGGAGACCATATCCCCAAGAATATTTTGTATAGTGAGATTTGTGATGGCTCTAGAAAGTGGGGTTGTCCTCTATGGCAGTACCATGATGTGTGCAAAAATGATATGAAGTAATTCAATATCAATATAGAAAGCTGGGAGAAGTGCGCAGAATTCCATTTGATCTGGAGGGAATGTTTGGCTCAACATAAAGCGGCTTTGATCCAGGGGCTGGAAGCAAAGTGAGAAAAAAGAAAGCAGCATACTGTAAAATTGGATTCCAACCCAGACAAAACATAGATTCATAGATTCATAGATGTTAGGGTCGGAAGGGACCTCAATAGATCATCGAGTCCGACCCCCTGCATAGGCAGGAAAGAGGGCTGGGTCTAGATGACCCCAACTAGATGCTTATCTAACCTCCTCTTGAAGACCCCCAGGGTAGGGGAGAGCACCACCTCCCTTGGGAGTCCGTTCCAGACCTTGGCCACTTGAACTGTGAAGAAGTTCTTCCTAATGTCCAATCTAAATCTGCTCTCTGCTAGCTTGTGGCCATTATTTCTTGTAACCCCCGGGGGTGCCTTGGTGAATAAATACTCACCAATTCCCTTCTGTGCCCCCGTGATGAACTTATAGGCAGCCACAAGGTCGCCTCTCAACCTTCTCTTGCGGAGGCTGAAAAGGTCCAGTTTCTCTAGTCTCTCCTCGTAGGGTTTGGTCTGCAGGCCCTTAACCATACGAGTGGCCCTTCTCTGGACCCTTTTCAGGTTATCCGCATCCCTCTTGAATTGCGGCGCCCAGAATTGCACGCAATTCAACTGAACAAGTTGAACAACTTGTTCAGTTGAACAAGTTCCAACTGAACAAAGGAAATAATATTTGAATTCCATTCATCAGATCGGATTACAGTCTAGAGTCATTGGCTAGAGACAGACAGTACACATAAACCAGTTTAAGTGATCAGAAACTAGTTTAAATCTGTAAAAGAACAGACATTCAGTGTACATAAACCAGTTTCAAAATGGTTGAAACTGATTTGAGATGAACCTGGTTGATCGTGGATGTAACCATCCCCTTCAAGAACCGGCGCCAAGCCTTCACCGACGCCCAGGCTCACAAGTGGGAGAAGTATGCTTCGCTGGCCGATATCCTGAGGGGCCGTGGCTACGGCATGACGGTCGACGTGCTCATCGTGGGAATGCTCGGAGCCTGGGACCCCAGCAACGAGAGCGTCCTGCATGCCTGCCGCGTCTCCCGCCACTACACCAAGATGATGCACTGCCTCATGGTGTTCAACACCATCCGTTGGTCCCATGACATCTACATAGAACACATCACGGGCCACTGCCAGTACACCGACCCCACCAGATGAACTGCCACCAGACTGGACCCAGAGGGGACCGCTTGAACCCCCCCCCCACACCAGATGGACCTTCACTTCAAGAGGATTCTTCAACTATGGATGACCCTGCTCCACCCAAAGAGGACCCCTGCAATGAGACTCTATATGAACTGAGACACTTTTTCTTCGAACCACTTCTTCCACCATTGCAGACCATCATAACGGGTTTGTATGTGTCTATCTTCTTTTTCTCTCAGCATTGAGAACCCCCTCCCTCCCCCCTCCCCCCACCCCCGGGCTTAGTTGGCTAACATTGTATCTCCTGTAACCTAGTTGCATTCCCCTCCTCACCCCCATCCTTACGAGAAGGTAAGAAACAAAGGGCACCTTGGGACTCAGAGCGGGGGGGCAGCAAAGGCACCAGTCGCAGGGCTCAAGTGCCTATATACTAATGCTAGGAGCATGGGAAGCA
>NW_005842748.1:751228-759709 GCF_000455745.1 Alligator sinensis
CTGCTTATGCAGGGGGTCGGACTCGATGATCTATTGAGGTCCCTTCCGACCCTAACATCTATGAATCTATGAATCCTTCTATTGTTAGTCCCTTGCTTGGGTGCTATGTATTTCCCTACCGGCTTTGTCATCGTTTTTGGATTCACAATCCTAACCATTTACTAATAAAAGTCAATCTGTTCAGACTTAACTGATTTAGGTCAAACCAGTTTATGTTATGTCTATCCCAGACCCTTCCTGGTTTAAGTTAAACCAGAGTTCTCCAGCATCCCAGCATTCTCTCTGGGCTGGGCTGTGCTCTCTGCTCCAGAGCAGGGCTGGCCCCACACCTCTGCTTTCTAGCCTGAGCAGGGACCGGTCATAGCAAGACACTGGCTAGCAGGGCCCCGTTAAAGTGGGCAGAGATGAGGTTAATTCTTCCCTCCTTCCCCTCCTCCCCTATGCAGGTGGGGTCTACCTGTTTACTGGGGAGCACAGGGGAGCTGAGGCAGCCACATAGTCTGGCCAGGCCAGGCCATGGGGGTGGGGTCACCCCTGGCAGCAGTGGCTCAGTGATGGGGATGCTGAGCCCTGGCAGTGAGCACAGCCTGGCCCCAGCATGTAGCCAGCAGCTGCTAGCCAGAGAGTCGCCTAGCCAGGCCAGTCCAGAGGCACCGGCAGGCCTGGAGTCTGGCAGCTGCCCACTGCGGGGGCTGGCTGAAGACCCACGAGCTCCCACTGTGACTCTAAGCCAGCCTGGCTAGCAGCGGCCCCAGCTGGGCCGGGCCAGGGAGTGCCACACAAAGCCCCCTCCACCCTGCCCCATGGCATCAGGGGCTGGGAGAGGAGAAGAAGGGGGAAGAGCCCCCCCCGCCACCACTGAACAGAGTCCCCCTCCCTGCCCTGTGGTGATGGGGGAGAGGGAGGAGGGGTGGCCCTGAGGTGGTAGGGGAGAGGGAAGACTTCCCCTCTGGGGCCAGGCATCCCTGTGTGCTGGGATTGTTCCTGGCTGGTAGGGAGCTGCTGGGGCAGGCAGAGCTCTCCCCTCCCCCTCCTCACCCACCATGGCAGTCTGGCCATGCTCCCTCTTCCCCTACCCTCCAAACCCTGCAGGCCAAGGTGGGGGTTTAAACCCCTCCTCAGTCTTACTCAGGCCTGCTGGGGCCTGGCAATGTCCCGCCAGCTCAGCTTCCCTGTGGAAGGGAGGGCTGCTCTAGTGTCCCTGGGCTTTGGCCTGAGCCACTGCAGGCATGTGCCTGCATTTCTGGAATGAAAAGGGAACTTCTATCCACTTGCAAAACTGTTCAATCTCTGCAGGTTAGACTAACCTGCAAAGATTTAATCCATTCAGGCTTGGGCTTTTTGAATGTCTGTCCCTAGCCACTATGTTTAATTAATTGGGGATATTTCCGAGTGCAGTTTAAGCTTGCATCTTATGAGTCACATAAAAAGAAACTGTTGATGGTTAGGAAGCTCTTTAAAAATTATGACTTTGAAAACAGAAAGACCATAAATGTTCACATTTCAGCAAAATAATTGTAAGGTTTAGTTTGAATTCGGATGAAGCTGTCTTAGACTGACTAAACCCTTGCCAGTCCAGTGTTCGTTTGTGCACAGTACCTGAAAAGCAAGAGACATTTTGTATAATTTTATCTTTATTGTGTTGTTCTTTGAAATTCTTTTGAAGTCTAACCATATCATGGATTCACTAACTAATTTAATTAGTGATAATCCTTCTTTTTGGGCTAATCTTGTCAGTGTTTCTCCTGATTTTCAAACTGTGGTCTATTTTCTAACTAGGTCTATTTCTTAAATAATTACTTAAAGTCCATCCCATCTGTGCTCTCCTGTTTTAATGCTGAATGACATGTTTCAGAATAACAGCTTAAGTTGGAGACCCTTCTGAAATGCATAGAGCAACTTTCTCTTGGTGTTGTGACCCATTACAAATTGGAATTTCAATTTCGTATACAGAGAGTATTAACTTAATTGAATTCTTTGTTCGATAATGTAATGGGGTTGAAATTTGATTCCAAGGTGGCTCAGGCACTTACCAGAAGACAATTAAGGAGGACTGTGTTAATATTTGTGTTTCCTGTTTCCCTTACTGTACTTGGATCTATCATCACTTGCATGGAGAATGCAGCACTAGTAGGACATGTGCTGTAAATCCTAGGAGTACACATTTGGGGTAAAATTCAGATCTCAGTTGAAACCAATTAGAGTTTTGCAATTAAAGTGACATGAAGTCAAGATTTCAATCTTTGACCATTATTCTTGAAGTTTCTGTATATAGTGATTTTATATTATTGAAATGAATACATAACACTATTGCTCTGATCTGGTGATGGTTTTACATGCATTTGATTATGCTAGGTGGACAGCAAATTAGAAACAGGCCCTTATTTTTCTATTGTTAAAGGGTTTTGGAGAGCAGGGTATTTGGAGGATGGGTTGTTGTCAAATGATTTGCTTGGGGAATGGATTCTCTCAAAAAGAGTCTGAACTGAAAAATGAGAGGTCAGAGATATGTACTGAAATCATATCCAGACCTGATCACTGGAAACCAAATTATAAATACTGAAACTTAAGCTCAGGAAGACAGATCCTGGGTTAAATAAAACTAGAATTGCCTCATCCTCAGTTCCAAACTGGAATCCCATTGAACTCAATGCTTTTTTGGTTTTTAATAAGTTATCCAAATTCTCTTTTTTAAAATTACGTGCATATGTACCTTCTCTCTTCAGTTATCATCAGAAGTAAGAGTACCACATTTACATAAAAAGCACTCCAGCATTATTTCTAGCTTGCCTGAAAGAAGGTGTTTCAGCAAATATATTGGAGAACCAGTTTCCTAGGGATTACAATCCAATTGCCAGAAAAGAAGAACTCCTGATAATTTGATTAAACTTTGAATGCATATCTGAAATCCTGCATACTCCTCTGAAATAAATTTAGCTTCCAAGACAAGGCCCTGACTTTAATTCTGTTGGAGTAAAATGTAAAATTCCCATTGGTTTCAGTGGTGTAGAATCGGACTTTATAAGGATATTCCTATTACTCATCACCTTATGGGCATGACCCCCAATGAGAGTTACCCATCTCTCTGGAAAAGATGAAGAATATTAAAATTAAATTTAAATTATTAAAATTCTCCAACAAGGCCAAATTTTACAGACTTTTTATCAAATAACCTCCATTTTCCTTTCCATTTATTCAGGCATGGACAAGTTTTCTCAGATCAAGTAAAACTTTTGAAAGAAAAGTGACAAAGCTGTGTTTCTTGACAAGAGTAAATATCAGAAATGGTGCCAATAGCTTTTTCAAGCTTTTCTGTGATTGCTTTATATATGAATGATGTTAACCACCCTTGACATGCATGCACAATGCACATTTGAATCAAGGAGCTAAACAAATAAACTCTCAAGACTGGAAATGAGCTCATAATTCTGGATTAAATAATGAAGGAAGTGCCACTGTGGACAAGAAAGAATAATGAATTGGGGAAGATGACAAACCATGATTAAAACATAAGGCTACATATTCCATCCATTATTCATCACTTTAATGGTATGCAAATATATGCAATATTCCCAATGTTGTGGTGGCAGACCCTCTTCCAAATCTCCTATCATATACCACAAGCCCAACTTTCATTAACCTGATCTTTTTAGGTCAGTTTAAAGTGTGCCTCTATTATATTAAGGAAAAGACAGTGTGTAATATAACATCAAGATACCTGTCATTTGAGTAGCACATGAAGTTGAGATTTGCTGAGCTGTAGCCTGTCCAGTCTTCATGAGCAGTCACAACAATAGGTGAGAGGAAGTAAAATTGACGAGATGTGAAATGAGTTTAAAATTTTTTTTTAAAAGTGCATCATCTGGTAACTTCCAGGCCTAATAACCAATTCCATTTCAATTTCAATTTATTAAGGACTCTGGCTAAATGCTATGTTCCTGAAAATGACAAAACACACATACGGCCATAATATAAATAAGTTCGAACAAAGTAACCGAACTACAAATATTATAATAAAAATAGAGACTACCAACATAAAAACATTAATGATATACATATAGTAGTAAATCAAGACATGAATCTATAATATTATTGTACACAGATCCACAATAGAGACAATGAAATCAAATCTAATGTCAACATGTAGCACTCATATCAGTAATAAAGGATATTTATTATTTAACTCTAATTGCCTCAGCCTTATGGCCTAATAACCAATAAAGCTTAGAGAAACCTGTACAATTGGACCAAGAGAAAAAAGCAAAATTGTTCATATTCCTCTGTGGAGTTTTCCCTGATTTCTTTCAATGGAAAGACCCTGTACGCTACTTCACTGTGTCAGATGAAGGGACCACCTACCCTCAGACACCTTCCTGTAAGAATCATATGGTCATCTCTGCTGAGGTTCTGTGCCCTAGGGCAGCTTGGTTCCTTTGGAGTCCCTGAAAGTCTTTAATCCAACAATGGTCTTAATCACCCTTCTTCAAGTTAATTATACTAAAATGTGCTTAAGTGTTTTGATGAATCAGGGCAAAAATTTAATGTGGCTTCAGCTTCAGAAATTGTTGCAATGACTGTAAAAAGGAATTTATTCATTCCCTTACTCTGTGCATTTGTTAATATAGTATTACTCATATCAAAATACAAAATCTTAAAGGAATTCATCCCTGTGGCCTGTGTGACCTTGCTGTTTTCAGTGGCCTGAAATGTCTTTACTTGCTTACCATACAACATTTGAATAATTGATTACTTGGCTATTTTTTTTATCAGAAAACTGCTTGAATACAGCTATTGCAGTGGGTATAGTGAGGTTAAGGTCAGATGGAAAGAATCTTGGTCCCAGGGTGCAGATGGAAATGGTTAGAGCAGGGGTGGGCAATTATTTTGGCTGGAGGGCCACTTAGGGATTTTAGTGAGCTGTTGTGGGCCGATCAGCATCCCTCCACCTCCTCAGCCCCCCCCATCACAGCTCACCAAAACTCCCTAGGTGACCCCCATGTGTAGGTGGGAAGCTGTGATGAGGCCACAGGCAGGAGGGGAGCAGCATCCAGGGCTGGATGGGTGGGGGCAGCTAGGGCCAGGCCTGGGATTGGGATTGTCGGCTGGTGAGAGGTGTAGGGCCAGGGCTTGGGGCAGAGGTGCAACCTGCTGCCCAATGCACCTGCAATTGTTCCACAATCAGGGGCATGCAGGGAGCAGATTGCATCTCTGCCCCAGGCCCTGCACTACGCCAAGATCACGGGGTCTCCATGGAGACCAGCTGGGACGTGCACAAGCAGGGTGTGAGGCTGGGATGGGGATGTAAGCAGGCAGGGAGCTGCATCCAGGAGCAAGATGGGTGGGCAGGGCCAGGGACTGGGGTCACAGAGTGGTGATAGTATGCCTGTGGCCCCATTCCATCTGCCCACTCATGATCCCTGCCCATGCAGGTCCCACCTCTGGTGATGGGTGCAGGCCAGATAGGCCATGGTGCCCAGGAAGCAGGGATGGATACAGCAGTGACAGCTGGAAGCAGCCAACACTGGGGCTGCTAGGAAATGGAGTTTTGCTGCCGTGTGCTCCAGCTGCATGCACCATGGGCTGCTCTCCGCTCCTGGGCCATGTGGGGCCAAGGGTCCTTCTGCAGGCCAGATAAAATACATTGGTGGGTCATATCCAGCCTATAGGCCATATTTTGTCTACCCCCGGGTTAGGGATTGGCTGAGTCATAGATTCATAGATTGTAAAGGGCTGGAAGGGACCTCACAAGATCATCGGGTCCAGCCCTCCTAGGCACTAGACGGGAAAGACAGCTGGGGTCAGGTGACCCCAGCAAGGCGACCATCCAGTCTCCTCTTGAAGATTTCCAGGGTAGGCGATTGCACCACCTCTGGAGGGAGTTTATTTCACAGTCTGGACACCCTAACCATGAAAGAGTTTTTCCTAGTGTTAAGCCTGAAATGGTTTTCCAGGAGTTTGTGGCCCTCATTCCTGGTTTTCCCCAAGGGTGCCCTGGTGAACAGTTGTTCACTGAGCCCTTGATGTATTCCCCTGATGTTTCAGTAAACAGCTACTAAGTACCCTCTCAGCCTTCTGTTTTTTAGGCTGAAGAGGCCCAAGTCCCTCAGCCTTTTCTCATATGGCTTGCCTTGCAAATCTCTGATCATATGGTTAGCTCTTCTCTGGACTCTCTGAAGCTTTTCCACATCCTTGCTGAAGTGTGGTGCCTAGAACTGGACACAGTCCAACTGGGGTCTCACTAATGCTGAGTAAAGCAGAAGAATCACTTCCTTGGTTTTGCTTGAGATGCATTGGTTGATGCATGCCAGAGTATTGTTTGCCCTTCTGGCTACAGCATCTCACTGACAGCTCATGTTCATACTATGGTCTGTTATTACCCCTAGGTCCCTTTCGGTTGTGGTGCTAGTCAAATTGGCGTCCCCGAGACTGTAAGTTTGTTGGGGATTGTACGTTCCCAGGTGAAGCACTTTACACTTCTCAATGTTGAACTATATCTGGCTCCAATCTGTTCAACTTGCCAGCCTGTCTAGGCCAAACTGTATTTGCACCCTATCTTCAACTGTGATCATGCTCCCCCATAACTTGGTGTTGTCCGCAAACTTGGCCAGTAAGCTCTTCACCCCCACATCCAAATCATTGATAAAATAAAGCACGGGCCCAAGCACAGACTCCTGAGGGACACCACTGGCCACTTCTCACCAGGAAGAGATCAATCCATTCATACCCTGCAGCCAGCTTTTTACCCACCTAACTGTCAAGCAGTTAAGCCCACAATCCTGCAATTTTCTGGTGACATCATAGAATACCAGATCAAAGGCCTTTTGGAAGACTAGGTATACAATGTTGACCTCCCATCTCTTATCCAGCTGGCATAGGAGATGAGATTGGTAAAACAAGACCTGTCCGTGATGAAGCTGTGCTGCTGTCATTCAGAATCCTACCTTCTGCAAGTGTATTGCACATAGACTCCTTGATGAATGTTTCCAGGATTTTCCCTGGGATAGAAGTTAGGCTAATTGGCCTATAGTTGCCTGGCTCCTCTCTCCTCCCCTTGAAGATGGGCACAACATTGACCCTCTTACAGTCTTTAGGGACCTCCCCCAGCTGCCATGAGTTTTGGAAGAGTTTCACCAGAGGTTCCATGATGACTTCAGCCAGCTTCTTCAGCACTCTCAGATGAAGTTCTTCAGTTCCTGATGACTTATAAATGTCTAACTTTTCTAACTGATCATGCACCAGCTCAACATCAACAGTAGGAAGGTGGTGATTCCCCCCATGTCCATTTTGAACCTTATCTAGCATGATTTTCTCCCTAGTCCAGTGAAAAATTGAAGCAAAGTAGTCATTCAGGAGTACAGTTCTCTCCTGAGTGTCAGTAACCAGCTGTCCTGAGTTGTTAAGCAATGGCCCCAAGCTTCCATTTGTTTTCCTCCTGTTCCCTATATACCTAAAGAAGGACTTCTTATTGTCTTTGATTTCCATTGCTAGTTTAAATTCAGTTGCTGCCTAAGGCTTTTTAATCTTCTTTCTACAAGCACGGGCCATTGTCATATAGTCCTCTTTGGGGACTGTCCCAAGCTTCCATTGTTTGTATGCCACTTTCTTCTTTTTCAACAGGATCATGATATCCCTATGAAGCTAAGAGGGCTTCCCAACCCTTCTGCTAGCTTTCCTCCGCATGGGAATGGACTTCATTTGTGCTTCGAGGATTGTGTCCTTAATGAATGACCACTCTTCATGCACTCCTTTCACCTTCCTGCAGCGCTTCCCCTACTGTTGCCCTGGGCCTGTTGAAATTTGCTTTTTTGAAGTCCAAAACTTCAACCTTGCTAGCTGATTTGATTTGCCTGCCTTGCGATGGATAGGGAACATGATGGACTCATGGTCACTGTTGCCCAGGCTACCCTCTATACTTGAGTTGCTCACCAGATCATTTCCTTTTTCCAGGAACAAGTCTAGGAGCACATCTACACATGCAAGTACATGCGCTTGCAGCAGCTCAAATAGAAGTGGTGCAAATTTGAGGCAGGGCTTTTTGCTTCAGCGCATGTGCTTGGACATGCACTTTGTTGAGGAGCAAATTGTGCCACTTGGGGCAAAATAACCCTGCCTGACTCCTCCCTGATCTGCAGCCAGGGGGATCTAGAGCCCAGGGCCAGCCCCTGTACTGTCCCCAGCAATATAAAAAGCTGCCCTGTCCTGGCCCCAGCAGTACAAAAAGCTGCCCTGGCAAATAGCTGAGGGCTACTCACTCTCAGGAGCTTCTGGGGCCCAGTGAACTGGTACCTGTGGATACTACTCCTTGTGCCAGCTCCACCGTTGAAGCAGCCCTGAGAGTTCCCTGCACTCTCTACCCACTGCAGCAGTCTGGCAGTGGGGGCTGCAGCCTGGCTGTGACCTGCTGCACACCTGCCAGACCGGGATGAGGCATCTGCCCCTCTGGGACAGCTGCCAGTGGGTTGTGGCCGCCGGGGTGGCCTC
>NW_005842748.1:760033-764517 GCF_000455745.1 Alligator sinensis
CTGCTTCAGCACCAGGGCAAGGGGCCAACCAGCCTCTGGTTTCCTCAGGGCATGGTCCGGTTTCCTCAGGGCTCTGCTTTTTTAAACTTCATTTTTTTTTAGACTCCTGGATATCCAGGGGTCTAATTTTTTCCCTGTGCTGCAACTTTGTAGCATGGGGAACATTTTTTCGTTCCCACACGTGCCTGTTGCCCCATCTGAAAGGGGTTTGAGACGGGGTAAGAGGCACGTGCACGCTTGTCTGGACACAGCCTAGGAGAGCATTGCCTCTGGCTGGCCTGTGCACTTCCTGACTCAGGTAGAGCTCTTCAATACAGATCAGAAAACAACATGACTGATCCAATTTAGCTGAGTGTTCCTCCCAAGCAGTGTCTGGGTATTTGATGTCACCCATGGTGACCATGTCCCATGTGCATGTGGTCTTTGCTAGTTTTGGAAACAACTCCAGATTGTGCTCCTCCCCCTGGTTTGGAGGCTGTAGTATACACCTACAGTTAGGTCTCTGTCACTGCCCCCCCCCCGTAGTTTGACTCAGAGGGTTTTGAGCCGCTCTTCTTTGGAGCCGATGTTGGCCTCCAAGGAAGCGTACTGCTCCCTCACATAAGGAGCTACACCTCCACCTTTCTTCCCTACTCAGTCCCTTCTGTGCATGAAAGCTATGTTTCAGTCATGTGAGGAATCCCACCAGGGTTCCATGATCCCTAACAGATTGTAATGGAGAGTAGGAGGGCTAGCTCCTTCTGCTTGTCCCCATGTTCCTGGCATTAGTGTACAGGCACCTGAGTTCTCCAATTGATTTCCTTTCATGCTGAGGGAGAACCATTCCCTCAACTCTTGCAAGAGTGGCTATCCTAGTGTCCCCAACTTTGGAGCTTTTTTGTGTGCTGGTCCCAGGGCATGCTCCAGTCAGTGTTTCCCCATCCTTCGGCCATCTTAGTTTAAAGTAAGCACCGAGAGCTACCAGAAGAAGGCCCTGCCAGGCTTATATGACCCTAGAATAGACATCACTAAGCTGTCTGGACGAAAGACCACCATGTTGTGCCCCTGGCTGCTCAGAATGACTTGAAACTTCATTTTGGCTCTGGACTCCTGGTTTGTGACTTCACCACATAGGTGACTTACCCTGACTGGCCAGGTCCTGCTCCTTTACAGCAGGGGTTTGGTGACATTACCCAGATGCTTATTTAAGTGTTTGCCTCATTAAGCTCTGAGAACTGCATTGTATCCACAAGGTTGCAGTTGGCAAGAAATGTAAAGCATTGGCAGGAAAACTGGATTTCTGTCCCATGGGAAACTCTGAAATTTCTAAAGTTTGGTTTAATCTTGAATCAGGAGGAAAAGTCAAAATCTCCAAAATTTTCATGAGGCAAAGTATTTTAAAAACCCTTTTTTCCTCTTATCATTTTGCTAATTACAGATCACAGTAGAGAAATTAAAGCAAAAAAAGTTGAAACATTTTGATAATTTTCTGCAAGAAATTAAAAAAATCCATATGTTTTTGCAAAACATTTCAGCAGAGAACAGTTCTACTGGAAAACCTCAGGCAAGCTGGAAAATTATATTATTATGTGCAAAGAATGATTGGCTATGTCTAAAAATAGGGAACACTCATTCTGGTAAATAGGTGGGTGAAAGTGTGAATCTCCAATATGATACTGTATTATCACTAGAAACTTTGCAGAGCCTAGACACATCTGAGTACTTATAAACATAGTGTTATTGACTCATTTTTGAATATGAAAGATAGGTTGGATTCCATTATGAACTCAATAGGGAAAGACCATAGTTATTAGCAGTTCAGGTTATAGAAAAAAAAAGACTGAGGAGAATTAAATTTCAGTGCCAGAAGCTGAACACTCATATGGTGCTTTGAGGTCATGCACAGAAATAAACATATTTAGAGGTGTTCTTTCCATGTGGGAAGACAAGCTAATATTACAAGTTTACTTTAGGTAGCTTTGGGCTTGTCTACATGTTGCTGTATGACGATGTTGCTACAGAGCCATGCTTTAGTACTTGCTTTTGGAAATACTAAAGCACAGAGTAGCATGGGCAATTACTGCACTGTGTGGGTGGCACACACTTAGATTTCCCAGCTATGTCACCTAGCGGTACACTATATTCGGGGAACACGCTGCTACGGTGACATAGCTGGTGATCATGTGTAGACCCACGTTGCCATAGTGCACCATACAGCAGCGTAGCGTGTCACTATGTTGCCATAAGGTGACATATAGATGTGCCCTGTGCTATATATACTGAATAATAAAATCCATGTGCACATAACTTATTGAACTGTATTGTGTATAGCTCACAGAGATGCATGTGATAGCTACTCGTAAGTGGAATATTAGGCTGGAAAGCATCTCAAAGCTGAACCATTACTCCCACCCCCAAGTGTCTATGTTGCATTTTGTGTGTCTATTTGTCAAATAATTTTTTGCATTACAGCTGAAGACTGTAATTCTGCATTACAGCTGCAGACTCTTCAGCCAAGAGCATATTTCCAGCAAACTGTTATTAATGGTCTGGGTAGCTGGTTTCCTTTGCATCCTGATAGCCTTTTGTGTTTGGAAAGATGACACATGGAGAATATACTTGTCTTAGTGTAATTTTCTATCTAGATCAATTAGTGACTGGCTGATGTTGTCCAAACATGATCTTTTGGTTTGTTAAACATTACGTGAAAGTGGTGGATGCTGTTTATTTTGTCTGTTATTGGCTCCAAAACCGTTCTCTTTAGTCTTTGAACTTTTAGATTGTCCTGACACAATTAGTTTATGAGGGTCAAAATATAAACAAGCATGTTAACCTATCTAATATTTCCTTTTTTCTCCTCTGGAACTGTCTGGATTCCTTCTTGGAATGACTCAGTCTCCAACTGTGAGCTGCATCTGTTATACACTGGCAGGATGAAGACAGCTACCCCCTGATTCTCCTTACAACAACACAGCCCTCAAAGTTTGGAATTTGTAGTTGTTGGCTTCACTGTTGAGAAGCTTGCATACTTGCCAAGTTAGGTTCAAGTTTTAGAAAATTGTTATTATAATTAGAAGTTTAAAGTATCTGGTTCATGTAATGAATATAATATAAAGTGTAATTTTTCTCCAATAGCTCAAGTATTTTCTTATGTATTTTGACTGAGTGAACAATAGAATATTTAACAGAATATAGTATTGGTTCTCTTTACGTAATGATACTTGGAAACCATAGGAAGCCAGGCCTCAATGCAGTGGGTTCCAAGGCAAGGCTGATCAGAGGCCAAATTAGTGTAAGTTTCAGAAGTTTCTTTACAAAGGATTGAAAATGTGTGGGTAGAAGGAATACAGGATTGATAGTTTGCAGTTCTGATTGTTGGAGGGGCAGAAAGCTAGGAGAAACCAGAGACTTAAGCCAAGAATGTGGTCTTCGTATGAATCTGAGATGCAATTTCTTTTGGGCATAGTATTTCCTGAAAATTAGACTTAGATTTCTGATCAAGGAAGCTATGTGCTGCCATTTGTTTCCAATTGGACAGGATTCTTAATAAATTAGAAGGATTGCATCGAAGAGATACCTTATTCTTATGATTAGAAACAACCCAGTAAGACAATGACTACTAATTGCTTAGGCCAAAAAAAAAAAAAAAATGAAACAATGCTCTCCTGATGAAAGAACAGGGAGAGGTTAGTGGAGGAAGTTTAGTTTTCCTTCTGAAGGTAATATTGAAATTAAATAATTGAAACTTCTTTGAAAATTATTTTTTAAATGTCTATTCCTGGATGCTGATGGAATGCGTCACACAGAATATATTGCATCAGGTCATGCACTGCATAATACAGTGCACCTGTGAGTGGTGTGAGTGAGAACACAGAGACTCTAATAGGCGGTATATATTATTATTCCTATATTAGTAGTGAGGATAATATGTAAAAAAATGGATCCGCAAAATGTTTTGAGGTTTCTAAAGTGAGACCTAGGCACCAAATCTCAGCTTTAGATCCTCAGAGCAATGTTCAGCTGCTTCCTAGCTCTGCAGGAGCCTCTGGTTCTTGGACAATGCTGTTTTTGACCTCAATGTTCCCCTGGCATCTAAAGTTCTGTCTTTTTCCCAGAAGAACCTCAGCCCTGACAAGGCTGAGTACCTTGCTTTCTATCTCACTACCAAGCCCCAGCAAGATTCAAAGAGTTCATCTGTCTATCTGGTAGGCTTTCTAACACCACATTTACCAGAGCAGGTTTCATAGTTTCCTTCAAAATGACTGGAATAGGTAGTGTTAGTGCTACCTTTTGCACATGAAAGAAATGCTTTAGGTGCCTCCCTTCAGGAGAGGTTCCAAGGTGTGAACTCCATGTGGCAGGAGGTGCTTCACAGTAGCGCTGACTAAGGTGCCTGATTCTTGGAGAATGATGGGATTTGAGATGCACCTTTCATAGATTCATAGATTCATAGATGTTAGGGTCAGAAGGGACCTCAATAGATCATCGAGTCCGCCCCCCTGCAT
>NW_005842748.1:766807-767460 GCF_000455745.1 Alligator sinensis
CCCGGCCGCCAGGGTTTTTAAAATATCCCCGCCAGTGGCTGTGCAATGAAGTCAGCCAGTGCCTTCAGTACCCTGGGATGGAGCTCATCCGGGCCTGCCAACTTAAACGCATCCAGTTCCTCCAAGTGCCTCTGCACCATCTCAGGGTCTACGCTTGGTAGTCTGGTGCCCTGCTGCTGCCTCTCTACAATCCCAGTGAGAGACTTTGCTTGGCCCTTGCTTAGGAACACTGAGGCAAAGAACTCATTTAGGAGTTCAGCCTTGTCCCCACTGTCCATCACCAATTGTTTCTGCCCATTTAGTAATGGTCCTATTCCACCCTGCCCTTGGAGCTCAGATGGTGCCTGGCTGGCTGGTGGCCCAGCTGGTAGTGGCACAGGGGGGAAAGCTCTGCAGAGAAAAAAAGATTGGACTCCCAGGACTCAGACACATACCTTGTCATGGCTGGACAGTTGGATCAAGGTGGAACTTGGTGGCTGCAGTGTGGCAACCCGAGGTCAGTTCTTGCTGACCCCATGCTCCATTGGGCTGTGCAGGGCCAGCATCTGGTCTCCCCATATGGCATGCTCACTCTGCTTGGGCCTTCTGATCTGGGAACATGCCTGGGGTGAGACATCCTGCCCCTGCAAAACCTGGCAGAATGAAGGGTCAGC
>NW_005842748.1:767491-775596 GCF_000455745.1 Alligator sinensis
TTGGGCTGCTGCTCTGCAGCCACCAAGCTTGCCCTGCTTTAGTCATCTGGCCACCTTTGGACCTGTGTTCAGGTCTTGGGGGCACAGGCACTGGGCAGGGGATGAACTGCAGTGGAATATGGGGTTGGGCACAGGTTCCAGTGTGGTTCAGTGAGATGGGTGAGCCCCCCCCCCCATCAGCAGGCACCGTGGACCAAGTCCAGCCTGGGCATTTGGAGCAGTGAGCCAGTCTGGAGGGCACCATGGCTGTTGAGCATCCAGGGCTGTGGCATTGGCTCTTCCCTGACTCAGAAGGGGCTACTGCATCCTGGAAGGCTGGAGGATTTCAACTGCAGCAGAATAGCTGTGGAGAGTGGCCACACTTTAATGTAACAGAAGCAAAATTGCCCAACAGATAGAGAAAATCCTGCCCAGGAGTGGTGTAATTTTTAGCCAAATAATGAATGCTTCAAGCCACTTAAAAGTGCTAATGTGTAGCCAATCCAAGGGTTAAGAGCTCCAGAAGACACCTAAAATTACCGTGTAACAAGGCCCTAAACGACTTGTCTAAAACTGCACATGAAGCATGTGGTTAACCCAGGAACGGAATCCAAGAAGTTTCCATATTACTTTTTTTTTTTGCCTTAAGCACAAGACCATCCTTGCTTCCTTTTAAAACAATACATTCTTAATGCCTCCACTTTCCTTTGGGTATAAATAATTAATTTCTTAACAGATTTTTTCCTCTTTTCTATTTGTTATTGGAGACATAAACTCTCTCTAAATGGAAACCTCAGACATTGTCAAATTGTTGCAAGACCAACATTTACATTTTATAACATCAATTTTAAAAAGTCTTTAATATGAGGCCTAAAAACTAAACAAACATTTTTCATGGATAGAAAAATACTGAAAAGTTTCCACCCCTCCCCCTAAGCTATAGCAAGGCTAAGCAGAAACTGTTTTTAATTGTATGCTGTATGACCTTGATATTGTAGTTGATTGAGTTCAGATACAGGGGTACTCCTGCCTGCAGTGAATTTTTGACAACGTGACTTTAATGAGAGCAATTGTTGCATAAACCTATGCTGTACAATTAATGCAAGACACATAGAAAGAATCTAAGTTATATTATGCCAGGTACTGTGGTTTTTGGAACACACAACACTAATATAAAGAACCTCATGAGCTCTTTAATCTATGCCATTTCATGCTCTCATCATGCTCTGGATATAAAAGAAAACTGATCTGATCTCCACTAGAAGAGTAGGAATGCAAAACCTTAAAGAAAAATGTACACAGAGTTCAGTAATATAGCAGAAGTAGAAGTTCATATTCTGACGTTGGACTGAAAAAACGAGAAGTAATAAAAAAGGAAATTTGTAAAGTGATATCATCCTGACTTCCTCCAGTTATTATTGATTCTTCCCATGATTGCTCCAATGCATATCTTAAAATAATATGCAGAAATGAGGCTAATTTCCTCCAGAAAGGAAATATACCCACTTTCATCTTTTCTCTCAGTTGGGTTATGTTACTAGATGTGCTATTTGTCAATTTTATCAATTTTCTCCAAATCTGTCATTTGTCCCTTACCAAAGGCATTTAAGAGCTTGACTTTTTCCCTTGGTTATCTCTGCATATCTCAGAAACTGAAAAGTGATTTGATTTCCATACAGTTGTCATCAAAGAAAAAAGAAATCAAATGGTTATCACTTCCGCAAAGTTTAATATTATAGGCTGTGGTCTTAATTGTTTTGATTTTTAATCATAGATTACTTCAATTACAGAAACTTTATTGTATTAATCTTTTAAATATGTCAATAAAACAATTCCACAAGGGTGTTCCTATACCAAACCAGTTTCTGGCAAAGCTTAGAGCAGCCTAATAATTACTCTAACTTTATATCTTCTGATCAGCCCCCAGAAACTGTTCTGGCAGCTGGGACATAAAGGCTAAGTACAAACAGTCAAAAAGCTTGAGGCTGAATTGATTCAGTCTTTGCAAGTTAGTCTAAGCTGCAAAGATTGAACCGATAAGAAAATGAACAGACAATCACTTTTGATTCAGAAAATGCAGCCACATGCCTGCAGTAGCTCAAACCAGAATCTGGGGGGCACTAGAGGCTCTCAGGCACACAGCCAGCATGACCTTTGTGTTCACTTCCTCTTCCTGCTGCCTCCAAAGTCTCTGGGATTTACAATGCACCATCACAACAGCAGGACTCTGCAGGGTTGTTCATCACTTCCTCCTCCTGCTTCCAGGTGTCTCTGGGATTTGTAGTCCACAGTTGCAGCCAGCAGTAAGTAAACAGGGCATGGCAGCTCCATACTCTGGGGAAGGGGAGTTTAACCCCCAGTCCCTGGCCCCAGACCCCAGCTGTGGTTTGCCTAGGGAGAGGGGTAGTGATCCAGCCAGTGAGCCAGCCCTCACTGCTGTGGCTAGGGAGCAGAGGGGCAGGGCCAGCCCTGTTCTCTGGAGCAGACAGCACAGCCCAACCCAGGGCTGGGATGCTAGCGGACTCTGATTTAACTTGAACCAGGAAGGGGCCTGGGGCAGAAGTTTCATAAACTGGTTTGACCTAAATCAGTTAAGGTTGATACTACATTCCACCAGGTTTATCTTAAGCCAACTTCAGCCATTTTGAAATTGGTTCATGTGCACTGAACTTATGTTCTGTTACAGGTTTAAACCAGTTTCTGGTCACTTAAACTGGTTTAGGTGTAACTTCTGTCCCTAGCCAAAAAATGACCTGAATATGCTAGAAGTGTTGAATCAGGGTAAGAAAGTATCTGCAGTGGACAGCTGTATACCTGGAGTGGGGTGGGAAACCCCTGAGCTGTGTACTATTCCTTTAGCTGACTATTTTGGCTTTAAGACAGTTTTTCACTGAGGACCCAGGGGAAGTTGCCATAGCAGACCTGAAAAAGAGATGCTAGCTGTTCAAATTCAGACTGCATTCTCTGAAATGCAAAAATGACGGTATTATGTGACTTATTCATAGCTAAGTTGGCAGATAAAGATTAAAAAAAATATTTACTCTTCTGTCATCCAGTATTTGTGAGTTGATATGGACTTTTGGACTATTATTCATGACAAGCTAAACATGGTTTGAACCTGAGCCAATGAATGTAGTATAGCTAGTATGTGGCATAATGATGATAGGAAATATAATAAAGAAAGCTCTAATATGTTAAGAGTAGAATTACCGCATTCCAGTCTAGATGTAGATGTGTCCATACAACCTGTATAGGGACAGTGTTTTTCTTGTTCTCATGTGTACCATGTATATATGGAATAGCTAGAGTTTCGTGCAGACTGTGGTAGACATCAATATCCTAATGAAAATCAGGATCTGATTACACACAATACAAAATAGATTGTGCATGAAAGATTTCCTTCCTAAAATAGTCTGTACCAATATTCCATGTGGTTGGAGTGCATTAAATGTGTCTTCTTATTCTGCATATAATTATAGACTAGTGTATTCAACTAAGCCATTGCCACTGTTGTTGATGTATAGTTACTATACATTTGGGTTACTCAGCTCCTTTATAGAGATGATGTGCCACTTAGCAATGGCTGTCTGTGCTGATAAATTATTTTATTTTGGCAAATCTTTCTACTTATTAGTAAACTTTTATATAAGTTTTACTTTGTGGCAAGAATTCTTCATTATTTGTGCTTATATTTCCTAATATACCTTTTGTTTTATTCATTTTCTTCATTTTGTAGTGTTATGAAATATTTTCCTCAGCAATGCTAATGAGATTAGTTTGTGTCTTTTTCGTGGCTTAAAAATAAAAACTAATAATATATAATATACCATATAATATCTCATCTCTATAGCATCTTTGTTATATAGACACAGGATTGTAGCGTAATGGCTATCTCTTTATTGTTTGGGGTTCCATCTCCTAGAAGGAGTTTAAATGAATTCTGAGGTTTGTTTCCAAAGGTGAAAGGTCATAAGCTCAAAAGAAGAACAAACACTGGGTACACACTGAAAATTCCATATATGTCATAGTACATGGCTGTAGCGGTGCTCCTTGCACCTGTATATTGGGGATCAGGGAACATTTTTCAGGAGCATCTCAATTGCTGCCTGAAACATATTATAATCATAACACAATATGGGCTGTAGTTTCCCACCTGACCTCCATCCCCAATCAGATCTTCACTTTTGATATCACTATGCAATTGAGAGGAATAGTGGCCTCTTGGCCCCAGTGCTCTCTTCTGACAGGGTAGAACCATATTACCTTTTTTCTAAAGACTTCTGAACATTTTAAAGAAATGGTTTCAGCTGGGTTTATACTGTGTTGGGAAGTGAGCATCCCCCTAACTCTGGAGCCAATATCACCCGCAGCTCCGTGATACAACCTGCATAGCTGGTTAGTGGTCAAGTGCTTTGGAATTATTTTGAAAGGTGTTATATAAATGACAGAATATCATCACCAAGCATTTTTATAGGATTGCATGGGTCAGATTTTTAAATACATTCAGTACCCCCAGTCAGGGAAAGATTATAAGAAGACTTCTACTTTCATGTAGATGCTAACCTAAGTAAGAGTACTGAGCTTTCAAGAAAATCTCATCCTGACTGTGAGCAGAAAGGAACTGGAGAGCTGGGCCTAAGCACATTGGAAAATATGGCCCTAATATGAAAGACTCCTTACAAAGCAAAGAATAAGTCTGCACTTTAAATGGAATAATCATTGACCTTGAACAAAATTAATCATTATTCATACTGGAGATCAGTAGGTTACAAAGAAAATGTATGCAGAGCATTTGAGCCTGAATGCATAGGAAAATATGCTTGTGGGCAAGCAACTGGAAAAATAAAGAAATATGCTGGAGAGATTCTAAAAAAAATAGATTTATTCTGGAATGGGAAGGGAGTATATGTGGGGGATGAATGGAAGAGAGGATAAACAATAATTAGCTCTTATGTAGCAAGAGAGCTACTATTCCCTTTCTAGCAAATACTGTGTTATCTCTTTGACCTTAGCAGTGACAGTGCTGTTTGCATACTAGAATTTACAATGGACACCCATGATACATTACTGTCACCTTTCAAGTTAAAACGGTGTGACTAAGCTTCCATGGGAATTACCTTTGTAATGCTGTTAGTAGTATTGCGTGCAGGTGTTAGTCCTTGTAGACTTAAAACTGCTTAGGTACTGTGCAGCCACTTTCATTAACAAGCTAGCTGTCTGTTAAGAGAAGGGTTCAAATTATGGGGGAGCTCAGTGGAGAGGGGGAGTTGAACCCCCCTATAAGAGACGAGAGCCCCCTTGTAAGATTTGAAAATTGTAACCTGGGGGGTCTCCTATTTTATTAGGGCATCGTGACGGACAGCCATATTTTTTTTTGCCTCCTCCCCCTCCCAGTCAAAGTGTAATTTGAACCCTGGTTAAGAGAATCATAGGGAATCATAAGGAGGATGGGAAGGGACCTCAGGAAGTCTTCTAGTCCAACTACATGCTCAAAGTGGGACCAATCCCAGCCTGAGTCATAAATCAGCAGCTTTTCTTGGAAATGCTTGCTGTTTAACCCTTAAAGTTTTCCTTACTCCCTAGCTTTCCTTTTGTCTTGAACAGCTTCCATGCTTCTAGTTGCAGAACATTTTGATTCTCTTTTCCAGAGGCAGCTCTGATGACAGTTACCTGTGTTTGGGATTCTCCTTTCATTTGCTGTTTCTAGTTTCACATTGTAGTTTGCCTCAGGTACGGATTTCAGTTTGAAAGCAGGAGTTGCCTACCTGGATCATTTTTTTATCACTTGGCTGTAAAGATTACACATGCTTATATAAGACTGACAAATGACAATGCTTAACTTGCTGAATCCAGCCTGAACATTAAGGTTGGATTCAGGAAGCTTTTTTTCCCCATTGGTCACTATGGTTCTTTAGCTAAAGGCACAGAAAATCAGCTGGATTCTGATATGTGTTTAAGCTAAATTGATCTTTTGATTCATAAATATTTTCTAATGAAGGCTATGGAAACAAGGAGTTAGGGCTGTTCTGTATAAGTCAAGGGTTGGTTGACAATGAAGAACAGGACTCTATAGGAGACATATTCTGGCAGCCTGTAGGGCAATGAACTGTAGCATCCTTCTACCCCTCTCTCCCTCTTTGTTTTATTTCAGAATAAGAATTTAAAATATTCATCTACATTTTCTTTTGCACAATTCCACCTGGGCTCTAGGGACGATATTCATTTTCCTGTGCAATTTACATGAAAATTAACCTTTCACTTAGGCCCAGATCAGCACAAGCGGAAAGGATGCAGTTTGCACATGGCTCAGTGATTAGAGGAGGCTTAAAAATACATTAGAAGAAAGTTGGTAAAAAAGATTAACAGAAGCTATAATAATGGATCATTCATTAATGCCAATCTATTGAAATGGGTTGCTATACTGAGTCAGCATGGTTTTAAGGAAACATGATCTGGGCACCTAGAGGGTTTTTATGTTTTTTTAAAATCCCAAATGAGTGACTCATAAATGCGGAAAATGTAATAGAAAATTGAGGGTCCTAAATGAATAGCTGGATGGGAGGTAACAATGTTTGTTAACTAGGGCCCTGGCTAGAATGTATGAAGCTGTCAGTAAAATTGTAATTCTTTCCCAGGAGAAATGTCTTTCCTTTCTGTTCTGTTCCTGTCCTTTCCTTTTTCCTTTTCTTTCCATCATTATCTGAGATAAAATATTTTTTAAATGTAGAATTTCCAGGAAAGTCCATTCCATTTTAGGGATTGCTGAGATGGACCTTTTCAGCATGTGTCAACAAGTACTGACATTGGTAAGGACACTCCAGGCTAGATTCAGGAGACACAGAGACCTGGGGTGCTGAGCCTCCTTGCCTTCCACCACCTTGGCTGACCAAGCTGGAGACGGGTGGAGAGTCTTGACTCTGCTTCTCCAGCAGTCAAATGAGGAACAGAAAGAGTCACAGACAGCAAATTGGGACTCTAAGATTTCTCCATAACCTTCCAGCCTGATTGCAGTTCCCTAGTTATTCATTTACTCTTGTCAATTTGCTTTTTTCTTCTGGGCAGCAAGTAAAACAGGGCAGCCAAGGAGCCATTTCAATTTTCCTGATGGAGATTCTGATTTCATACAAAAGGTCCTCCACACTGGAAGATTGTTCTGAAGGAAAATTCTTCACCAGTTCTAACAGCAACATACTGTACTCAGACGGCACTTACTACGGTACTGAAAGACAAAGCCTGGCTCCACATAACCTAGTACATATGGATACTCCACAGGCTGTGCTGTTCCAGCTAACTTGAAAGAGGATGCAGTGGTTCTATGCGTCTCAGACGGCCGGAGCCGACTTGAGGTGATCTACAAATTGCTCGGCCGTTGGGCGGGCTGGTGAATGGAGAGGCAGACAAAACGTATTGGTTGCAAAAAGGCTTTACTTACGCCGCTAGTAGCCGCGACGCAGGTGATCCGATCGCTTAAATAATTACACGAGTTGCTCCAGCTGGCAAAAACCCGGGCCAGCAAATCCGTAAACGAACCAGGCATGCAGGAAAAGAGGTACGTCGAGGGATAGCGTTCAGCGACGGGGAGAAAAATCGATAGTTGATCAGGCTATCGATTTGCTCTGCCACAAGTCAGGAATTCTCTTAAGTCAGTCTGCAGCATGCTCAAAGTTCTCCGACTTGGGCGGAAGTCGCACAGAATTTTAAACGGCTGACAAGCCAATCGCTAGCCGCCACGTAGGAATAATTTAGAATCGGCCAATGATAGGACACAAATTTGCATACGAATGGCGGGAAGTCTCTTGCACCGGAGTTTTCTATTGCAACAGAAAACTTTTGCTGTGCACAGAGACTCTCATGTGGCAGGAAAAATTCCATCGTGCCGAGGCACTTAAAATCATTGGGTTATGACATGCCCCCTTGCTGACGGCACAGCTGGAATTTTAAACACATGAACGTGCCTCAAGTAAAGTTCGTCTAAGGAGTCGTTGGTTTTGCAATGCTTAAGTAACAAATATATATATATATTAACAAATAACTTTATAGACCGGTCTCTAACAAACTATAAAATATAACAACTTGAACCTATGACAATAATTATTAATCATCAGCTGACTGGGAAACATCTACTT
>NW_005842749.1:0-1255 GCF_000455745.1 Alligator sinensis
AGGTTATTGCATACTGGTCTTTAATTCGCCCTGTAGACACTCCTTAAGGTGGAGGACGGCCCTGATTTTTGCATCCTGCCCCTTGATTCGTTCCTGTGGGCCCATTGTGTTGGATCCAACACCTATTCAATTTTGGGTGGGACACACCCTGCCAGTCCCCATTGTAAGTTTCTTAGGTGTGAAAGCAGCAGCTGATAAAATCAAAACCCTTGAATTTTGGGCACACACAGACAGCTTTTTGTAAGTTTCTTAGGTTTGAAGACAAAACCTTGTTGCAGCCATCAAGTTACAGCTATCTTGTATGGCTCCATAGATTTTTCTTTAGGCCTGTTCCAACAAGTCCTTAGCTGTGACCCTTATAACCAAAAACTCTCTATGCCCTCCCTTAAAGAATTACATCTGTAAGAATGTGTTTTTCATAAGTTTTTTATTTTCATCAGTCTCTGTAGAAAATTTACACCTTTTACAAGTTTTATACTATATCCTGGCTACATTATTCTCTGGAGCAGGAATTTATAATTTCTTGTTCCAATTAAACGTTCAATGTAGGGTACCAGAGGTTTATCCTCCTCATGAATAACACCATGTAAAGCAGCATGTGGGTCTCCAGCCAGATAAATATGGTTTATAATTGCCACGCCCTGAGCTAAATGTTTCTCAGTGAGGCATAGACAATCCATAGAGTACCCTAATGCCATTACAGCATTTAGAATACTCTCCATACACAGATCAATACAAAGTTGCCGAATTGTCTGGTTTATGTCCTCATCTGTCCTGTCCAGACATTCGTGGCTTCCTTGACCTGGTGCATTTAGAAGGTAACCCTTACAGGTTTCAAAAAGTCTCTCTCTCAAACAATATTTCAGTATGCCATAACAACAAACACGTACAAGAGATTTAATGAGCCTTCTATGACCCCTTGGTGAGACAGGTCCAGTTCGTTCAATTCCTAGTTGTCTTCTAAAGGCCACAGCAACCTCTTCTTCTGAAGCACCAGGACTCTGATTGTCACAAAAGCAGCTTCTCTTTCCAAGTACCAAGGTTATAGAGCTGCTGCTGCATTGTCCTTCTGGTGTCATGAGAAAGGCTTCATCAAGCTGCAGAGGAAATTTAAAGAAGAAACTCTGGTTACCTACCATTTAAGGAGTTGATAGTCAATTCCTGCCCCCGCCTCCTGCCAACAATACCCCTCCCCCCACACACACACACATCAGCTCCTCTTCAAGTTCAAAATACTTACCAGTGGCTCTTCCCC
>NW_005842749.1:1461-5976 GCF_000455745.1 Alligator sinensis
CTCTTCTCCAGAATCATCAACAGCTGCTCTGGGCCCTTGGCCACCAAACGTCTCAGGAAATGGTAGGACTAGGGGGCTACTCTCCTTAATCTCCCCCTCTTCAGAACTGTCGCTACGGTAGCGTTTTCTTGGCAGACATCTATATGGCCTTCGTGGTAAGGCAGAAACAAGGGGCCTTACTGGTGTAGTGTAAGAAACCATGCTTGTTCCCTGCAAAGAGCCAAAAGATTTAACACAGATCCACCGTGTTACCGTAGAAAGCCGCCCCCCTCCAAAATAATTCTAGACTACTTACCTCAGCAGAGTCTTTGGGGTTTAGGTTGTCTGCTACCCCCCAGGCTCTCTGCCTGTGGCTCTGATGCGGTTTGTTGGGGGTCTGCCACGGTCCCCGGATCTGTTTTGGGAGTCCAGGAATCTGTCTCAACCACTGAAATCTCACCCATAGTGCTGCCAAGAGAGGTCTGAACAGTGTTTGAGGCTTCCAAAGCATAAGAATCCATATTTGCTTCTGCCTGTATTAGTGTGGTCTCAGAAAACACGTGGCCTGCTTGGAGGGTTTTCCCAACAGGATTTAGACAAGAGGCAGGTCAGGGACTGCCAGCCTAGGTCCCACCCCCACCCCCCTATATTTGCCCCCTACTGGCTCAGCAGCATTCTTGGGGTGGAGGCTTTTCCTGGTTAAGGAGCGACTGTTCTGATGTCAGCGGGCATGTGTTGGGGACAGGGTGTTCTGGGATGCAACATGGCGGCCAATATGGCCACCAACATAGCTGCCTGGGGGGGTGGGCCTGCTGAGGTCACAGTCCTTGTGATGGGAACAGGGTGTTCTGGGATGCAACATGGCGGCCAGTATGGCTACCAACACGGCTGCCAGGTGGGGTCAGGGGTGGAGTTTCTGGTGGCAAAGGTCAGGGGTTAGGGGGCGGGACTTCCACTTGCAAGATGATGGCCAAGATGGCGGCCAGGAGGGGGCGTGTCTAGGGGCGGGGTCAAGGGGCGGGGCACCTGTCAGTGGGCGGGGCTTATCAGTTTTTACAGTTTGACAAGATGTGTACCCTATTTACTACTAGAGTACACTTCACTCCCTTGTCCAAGTCGCTGATGAAGATATTGAAGAGTATCGGTCCAAGGACCGAGCCCTGCGGGACCCCACTGCCCACACCCTTCCAGGTTGATACTGCCCCATCCACTATGACTCTCTGGGTGCGACCCTCTAGCCAATTCACCACCCACCGGACTGTGTAGTCATCCAAGTCACAGCCTCTTAACTTGTTTCTAAAAGTCTGTTTGTGATCAAGTTTCAGATTCTCAGCCTTCAAGGCCCACTGTGTCTGAAGCTAACAAACAAGCAGACACATGCATGCTGGGAAATTAAAAACATTCAAACAGTGTTCCATAACAAAGATACGGGACTCTGCAGCATTGGCATTAGGTCACAGTGACTAGCTGAAAAGCCCCTGGGATTTCTGCTTTTGGTGGACAGACCAAATTAGGGGGCTGGGCATGCCCAAATTAAGACACCAGTAAATGACCAAATTAAGATGTGTGTGTAATATATTTGAGAAACAGAGATATGCTGGCAGAACAGAATGTGGATAGCATGATGACCACAGGGAAACCAATCAATAGTACCCAGAAATGAACAGTCATCAGAGGACAAAGAATACAAAAAGAGGGATTTCAGAGCAGTTGGGGGATCCTGAGGCCACCATGGACAGAGGGCACACCACTGGGACATATCACCCATGCCAGTGGGGATGGGCACCAGCCCTCGACCTCCAGGCTGCTGATATCTGATAGTTAAGCAAAGAACCATGTGGTGCTCACATACTGACTGGACACATTGCTCTCCTTGCAAACCCCCTGGTACTGGAAAATAATCCATATTATATTCTGTAATTAACTTGATCCTAAGCTTGCATTACTCTTATTTTCTATCACTATATCAATAACATTTGCCTATTATCGAATGGAAGAAATTGTGGTCACTCTGAGAATTTGGGTTCACGTGGAACAAAGTATCAGGACTAGATCATAAATCCAGTGCCAACAATTAGTAACTCTGGCAGGACCAAATCCAGTGCTAACAGTAAACTTTGCACTGGGAAGGTATGGCAGAAAATTTGTTTTCTTCTCTCCATCTCTGTTAAAGGACATGTGGCAACCTGCAACCTCAAAAGCATATAGTAGGCACATGCAGGGCCAGATACAGGCATGGGCAAACTGGGCGGCTGCCCAGGTCCTGGACAGAAAGGGGGCCCAAAAATGGTAATTTTAAAAATTATTATTATTATTATTTTTATTGTTACCTCTGGTGAAGTGGGGCCCAATACTAAAAGTACACTTAGGGCTGCCAGGAGTCTAGGTACGGTGCTGGGAGCAGGATTCTGTGCTCTGAAACCCCAGCATCTGTGATCAATCTTAATTCTCAAGCAGGGAGCTCAAGAGAGCAAAAGTGTCTTTTGCCTACTGCCTCTGCTCAACTACAACAAAGCCATGACTGGCTCTTAGAGTTGCTTTGCTCTGCATTATAATCTCTGATTCTTCTATAGATGTATGTATCTATTACATTAAAGAACAAATAATTTAGACTCCATATCTATGGCAGCTTTAAACACTAGGAAGGAGAGGAAACACTGAGTCTGCTTTAAGTGTAATAAGGAGTGGTGGAACTAAATTAAGGGAAAAGGAAATTTAGAGAGCACATAAAATCTAAATACTGCCAAAACTTTTGGTAACCTAGCCCAGTAAATGAGACAGGAAATTTACTGTGGAAACAATTCTTTCAGCCTTGTTCACCTCTAGTTACTAGTATTCTCTGTCTAGATGATCAACGTTCTTTAGTTTGTAAAAAAAAAAAATTAGAATTAGGACACGTTGTTTAGATGTTTGTATTGTTAATACTTCCTCTGTGGCAGAGAAGACCACCCCACCACTGCCTACCCTGAGTCCAGCCTCACCCCATGCACAAATCCAAGGTCACATGGTCCCCCAGGGGGCAGTGCAGCAGCAGGGACCTGCCCCCACTCCCCACCCCGACACCCGCCCTGGGTGAGCTGCCTCCAGCTTCGTCCTGCTCCTTGCCCCAGTTGGGCAGAGCCTGCCCCTGCCTCTGCCTGTGCCTTTTCCTCTGTCCCTGCCTCTGCTCCACTCCTTCCTTCACTATGGGGACCTTGATCTGCACCCCCATGCCCCTCCCCCCCACTTATCAGCTGCACACATGTATGTGGCATTTATCGGTGACATTATCAACCAAAAAATGCCAATTACTGATAATGTTAATTTTCTTGTTATCAGTGCCAATCCAATATGCGACCGATATATTATGAAAAATGAAAAATTATTCTAATGACAAGTGGGTATCAGCACAGGACCGATTCCAAAATTAATTCAATTGAGCTATTGAAGTACTAGGAGATAATGGTGGGTGAAATTATTGAAGTATTTGCTATTTACTGCAAAATGATCATATGCTGCTTAGGAAGTTGGGGGTGGGGGGCAGGAATCATGTGGGAGACCAGCTGTGAACAGGATCCATGCCTCCTGGCTTGTAAAAGCCAGCTAGTTTGTAACTGGAGCAGAGGTTGGCAATAGAGGGTAGGGCACTGAACATTCTTAAGTCTGTCATTCTGGCCTATGCTTGAAGGGAAGCCTTCTGTCCTCAGATTAGAAGAAAGGGAACTTATTTTTATGGATGGGGCCCTGGAATAAAGATTGAGCATACCTGTCTCCTCCCAAGAGAATCACTTTATTGGAAGGATAAACTTAAGTTTAACTAGCATTCAGATCAAGCAATGGAAATGCAAAAAACTTACTCATGTCTGGAAGGGTGGGTGTAGGCCAGACCCCAAGCACTGTGAGGTCTTGTTAGTTGTTCATTTCCCACAAAAACTCAGGTTCATTATTCCTCAAGCTCCCCATGTTTACAACTGCATGTATACAATCATTAATTATATGTATTTATCTACACTGGCTGCATAGATTGGCATTTTTTTGTTTTGTTGAAATTCGTGGAACTGGATTGAACCAGATCTCTTGTGGCTGTAAGAGGTGTCAGTTACTTGAGATTTATGTTTCTGTGAAAGCTACACTTCTGGAAAGAAAGATTCTTTATCTCCTTCCAGCACCAAGATGGAACATTAAGTGCCAGTTTGTTTTGGTTAAATTATTTATGGTTTTCATTGACAGAACTGCTATTTTTTTTTTACAACCTAACATAAAAACATTTATTAAAACTGCATGTGGTTACATCAGTTATTCCTACTAACAAGTATAAGCTATGATATAGTACATCTGGATTATCTAATTGAAGGCCTTGTGCTCTGTTTAATTTGATCTGCTTTGGCAGGACATAGTCAGAAAGCAAGGTTGGAAGGGACCACATAAAGTCTGTAGTCCAACCCTTGTTTGAGTGTTAATTGCTTTCTTTCCTTTGCTGACCGAGCAAATTGTCAGCAAAGCTTTATGTTGCAGTCATTCAGAAATAGGTTTTTTCCTTCCTTCTGCTTTTAACCG
>NW_005842749.1:6007-43592 GCF_000455745.1 Alligator sinensis
CCTAACCCCAAATTTCTATTATTTAGTAACACATTTATATTAACAACATACAGTTCTGATCTTTATGTAATGGAGGATATATATACAAGATGAAGGCACTCTAATGTGTGCTTTACACTACTAAACAATATATCTCTTGACTTTGACTACCACCCTTCCTCTAACCTCCCCTTTCTGGAAGAGGTCATTGAATGGGTGGTTGCCCAAAAATTCCAGGTGTATCTGTCAGATTCCTGGAACCCTGTCAGCCTGGCTTTTATTCTGGTTATAATAAAGATTGCACATATGTTCTTGATTTATGAACTTTGCCTGAAGATTGACAGTGTAAATTTCATCCTGTTGGTCCTATTAGATCTGTACACTCTTATTACAGGTCATCATAGGATAACACATCTACATGATTTGTTGGGTATTCTCAGAGTCATCCTTAACTGGTTCTACTCTTTCCTAACAGGGAGATCCTAGAGGGTGATGATGCATGAGTGCTTGTTTTCCCTTTGGGACCTTTCCTGTGAGGTTCTCCAGGATTCCATCTTGTCACCCCTTTTGTTTAATGTCTATCTGAAGCCACTAGGTAAGACTGTGCCGAGATTTGGAGTGAGATTCCATCAGTATATTGATTGCACCCAGATCTATCTCTCCTTTTCATCTGATCCAGGCCCTGCAGTCTCTCTCCTTACTCAATGCTTGGCTACATTTGGAAACCGGATGAGGGTGAACCAGTTGAAGCTGTGATCATAAAAGACAGGGAGAATAAGGACACTCATTATTGATAGGATTCAGTCTCCCCTTATCACTCTGGTCCGCAGGCTTAGGGTGCTCCTGAATCCCTTGCTACACATGGATTCTCAAATCACAGTGTGGCTAAGAGTGCCTTTACCAACTACATCTGCACCCTTTTCTTTCCAGTTAGCATCTGGCCATGCTTTCATAATTTGAAGTCTGGACTACTGCAGTGTTTTCTATGTGAGCCTACCCTTGAGGACTGCCTGGAGGTGGCAGCTAGTGCAAAACATAGCAGCGTGCCTTCTGATGGGGCTTGGTCACTGGGAGTACATTACTCCAGTGCTCTGAAGTCTGCACTAGCTTCTTGTAACTTTCCAGGTGCAATTCAAGATGATGATCTTTACCTATAAAGCTCTAAATGGCCTGGGTTTTGCATACCCAAGGGACAGCCTTGTTCTTCCTTATGCTCCATCACAATCCCTAAGGTTAGTCAAGAATGACCTCTTTCAGGTTTCTTCCATGCATCAAGTTTGCTTGGCCAACACACATGGGAGGGCATTTTTGGTTGTTATTTCTCAATTCTGAAACACCCTCCTCCTTGAGGCCGCCTCAGAACCTGAACCTAGCCATCTTTCAGAAGTGGTGTAAGACCCTTTTAGCTGTTGGGGTTAAGCTTGGGGTATTCTTTGGGGAAGTGTTTTATTCTTGCTGGGGTCACTTGATCCCAGCTGACTTCCTGTCTATGGCGGGGGGGAATGGACTCGATCTCATGAGGTCCCTTCCAGCCCCTAATGTCTATGAAAGCTGAAATCTATAATTGTTGTATTATTTTATGTGTTTCTGTGAGTTTGTATTGTAAGCCATCTGGAGGCTTTTTGGGGAGGCCAACAGAGACATCAAAATATAAAAAAAAAAATATCAAGAATTATTTTTAAAATCATAAAACAATGCCCAGAAATTTTTAATTAAATGGAAGGTTATGGTTCCAATATCATAGTTTCATTTCACAGGTCTGTTAAACTGTGCTACATTTTTTAAAAAAATCAGAAGAAATAACAAACAACTCCATAACATTTCTATCCAACCTGCGTTTCAGGTGAGACCCATGTTCAGGTCATGAAACATACAGTTATTCAAAAAGAATGGTAAATACTGCAACATCTTGGTAAGAACATGAATGTAATTCCAGATGTGATAACTGGTGCTTTCTTGCTGTTTGCCCAACAGAACATGCTGCTTCAAACTTTGTTGATCATCCCACTGTTACTGGTAACCATCTCCACCTACCTCCGAGATGCTCTATTTGAGTGTTTTGTTTACAGATCTTATAAATTATTCCTGATGCCACTTGTCTGGTTTCAAGGAGGTCATTTTGTCTCATGAGTGCATGGGAATGGCAAATAAAGGCTCAAATATCAAGTGCTAAAATCCAGAGAATACCTGGAAATGTTTGTTTCCCTCACAGCAATAACCATCTTGCACATACTTTCCTTTTTCTGACTTCCTCCTGGACTGGAGATGTTAATGTGTTATTTGTGTTGCTAATGTATCCCTCATCAAGCTACTTGCTGTTAATTGTTGTCAGTAAAGCCTTTTATTTTTGAATGCATCAATATATCTGTATCTGTATGTGAATTTTTAGCCTTAACCTAATATTAAGTTAGTTTAAGTGTATGTAGGCATGTGTAGGTGTATCTGCAGGTGCAAGTTGTGTATGGGTGACAATAAGCATTAGTTAGTTTAAGCCCCCTAACCTGAGTTGGGATTGGTACGTGCAAACATTTGCTGCTTGCCAAGAGGAGGCATGGGAAGCCAGAGGCAAGTAATTTAGGGATAGGTGGTGAGGGGAGAACTGGTGGGTTTGTGGGGGTGGAGAAGGGATGACAGGTCTTTAGGGGGCTGCCTAGTCAAAGGGTGTGCTGGTTGCAAGGTAAAAATAGCCTGTCCAGGGTCAGGGAAATAAAAACAGCATAGCCCTGGGACTGTGGAGAGTACAAGTGCTCTGGGGCTGTGCTGTGCACCTGTGCAAATGTTCATTAGGACAGGTCAACTCATTTTAAGCTGAGTTTACCCATGCCAATCTAAAGTTAGTTCTCAGCCAACAAGAACTAACTTTAGATCAGGCACATCATTTTTAGGGCAACCTAAGCCCTGTGAACATTTGAAAAAAGTGCTGAACCTCACCAGTCTCATCACTAGAAGCAAATTTCCTATAGCCCAAAACACACCGAATAGATCCAGACCCTGCTGGGACAAGAAATGTAAAACCTGCCAACACATCACAACACATCACTCCCACAATAACTACACCCCACAACAGAACCATCACCATTCCTGGACTTCCAGAAATGTAATATATTTCATCCAGTGCACTAAATGCCCTGATGGAATATATGTAGGAGAAACCAAACAACAACTGCATACCAGAATGAATGCACACTGAAAATCTATCAAAGACAAAAATACCCAATTACCTGTAGGTGCACACTTTACACACGCCCCCCTTTCTAAAAAGCCAGCCACTCTCTCTCCAGTCTCTCAGTTCTAATCCTCAAAGGGAATTTACACAACAGCTTTTGTAGATGAGCCTACAAACTTGACTCCATAAATCTACTGGATACAAAAAATATAGACATTGGATGTATGGTACATTATAACTTGCCTGCCATCTGATAACCCCAGGTAACCTGTCTGCATTTTATCACCTACATTCAATCACTAGGTCAGCATTACCCCACCTCACCCCCCACCCCTCCCCACCCCTCCCCACCTACCTGTCTCATACCTATTGTCTCCCATGGCCTCTGATCCTCACTGCCACGCATTTGCATTTTCACAGACCTGCATTTTGCATATTGGCTTCTATTCCATCCAGCAGAACACAAGACAACAGCAGACGCTCCCTATGCCTGAATAAGTGTGTTTGTGCCCAAAAGCTTACAAAGAACAATTTTTCCAACTATTTAGTTGGTCTAATAAAAGGTATCACATGTACCCAAAGAACGTTGTCTATCTTTAGTTATCCAGATTGTAGCCATATTGGTCTAGAGGCAAAATCAATCAGGACTTGTGGTAGAAGTTATATCTTTTATTAAACCAACTAGATTTTTGCAAAAAAAATTAAAGAAATATTTTTTGCAAAAATCTATTTAGTCTAATAAAATATATCACCTCTATCATGAGGCCTGATTGCTTTTATCTGTCTTTGCACAATCAAGCATTTAGATCACACTAAGCTTGCATGCACTCTATATCATTAAATGCATACTTTCCTGCATCAAGCTCAGGTATGGGAGACCTAGCAATGCTGACAGATCATATTCATACGGTTTCTGAGCAATTACTCTATGGCTTCTGTTCCAAAGCCCTGTGTGCTCCTTATTTTGGCAGTTTAAATCACTGAATTGAAGTCAGCGTGGATATTGAGTCCTCTTTTCTGGCCTCCGCAGAGACTCCACTTGGACTTTGGTGTGCTTGGTGTGATATCTTGATGCAAAGATATCAGTCAAACCAAGGTCTATAAGTCGTATGGTCTGCTTTCCAATTTTTTCCTATAATATTGTGTGTGTGTGTATGTGTATGTATTTTTCCTCATGTTACTTTCTCATGACTGTAATTATATTCTGTACTCTCTAAGAAAGCTTGAGAACTTGAAGAATCCTGAGGCAGATTTTTTTTTGATCCCTGCATCCCTCTTATTGCCCTTTCATTTCCAGCTGCATAATAATACTTACCCCTGCATGAAAGCTCATCAAACAGCTCCAGGGAGCCCTAATTCTCAGTCATTTACTTCTATGGGTAAGTGGCTAGATAGGAAGTAAGTGGGCTGGTACCTTACAATGTCTATAAAGATTTTTGTAGTGAGGCTACAAGGAGACTAACTTAAACTTTAATGATTACAGCAGTAATGATGGAAGGGGCTGTTCTCAAGAGCAAAGGAAAGTATGGATTGTTTCTTTTCCACATACATGTTATTTTTGGTTAACAAAGGTTCAAAGAAGTATATACTGACCATCTGTAATACACACTGACTTCAGTGGGACACACAGATGCTCAGCATCTTTCTGAGACTGGTCCAAAGAAAATATAAATGCTTTAACTTTGATCCTGTGGCACTTTGGCACTATATTTTTTATAGCAGAGAAAAAAGACTGTATTATAAAGAAAAGTTTCTTAAAGGATCTATCTTTCTTGCTCTGTTGTTAGCTTTTGTACCTGGAGAGGGGATAGTTGAACTGTTTCTCTTTCACTGCAATCTGGTCTTTACCTATTGGTCATTACCAGTCATTAAGCAATAATATTTGACTCATGAGAACTGAAGACTTGGACAGATTTCCTATTTAAGGAAGTAATTTGGGATCATTGGAGTCAGTCTTTTGCCATGAAGATGTGGCACAGGCAGATCCAGGGGAGATGCACGGACTGGTGCACTTGCTTTGATTCCTGTTCCCCCTAAAGTTTGAAACCAATGCCTGGTAGTGGCAGCATTTCTAGTCAGGCAAAGCTGAGGGAGTCAATTGAATTTGTGGTGCATTGTAATCTACCTGCTCCCTTCTAAAATCTTCATTCCACAAGCATTAATGACAATCTCTTCTATTTAATGGTCTCGATGTTCTGCAATTCTGCTGGCTGTTAGGTGCTCCTGGTAATGAAACTCCTATTTCACAGCCCTGCAGATTGTTTTTAACTTGCTCCAATGAAGTTACATTTGTTTTTGCTTCAATCTTAAATGGAATCATATAGGCCTGGGCCCCTAGCATATTAGTAAATCTTCTAGTTTATATTTAACTGGAGAAAAATACATGTTGTTTCATATGTGATGATTCACCTCACCATCTGTATTCCCCTTTTCAAAATTCTAGATTCACCAATGGATGTGGGTTCTTAGAGACATTGTATCTGTCATTCTGTGGTCAGAAAGTAAGCTGGAAATATTGCTTGGATGCATTCAGTGTTACAGGTATTGTTCACAAGGACCATAATAGGCCCTATTATTCACTACTAGTGCTATTCAACTGGAAGTAGCACTATTGAAAGGGTAGCTGGGCTTCTATTCTGAACACCTTAATCAGTTGGTTTCATGCTCCTGTATCATCTAGCCCTATATAGAGTTGAACAACAGCTTGGTGAAATGCCTGAGCTTTAGCATTTCTTTCATTGCCACCACAAGTGGAGTTGTACACCAGGGCACCAAAGCCAAATTATGCACCTTATTTTGTCAGTTAAGATATAGCTTATATAAAAAAAGGGATGTTGAATCAATTTTTCTCTGGAATAGTCTGACACACAGCTAAAAGTGGCAATACAATCTCAGAGGAACATTTCAGCTGCTCCATGCTTCTGAATTATTGCCCTGATGCTGTTGCCAGCTGCAAAAGAAAAATAATGTACCCTTTAGGAAAACAGGCTTAGAAATGTCTTTAGTTTGCAAGAAAGTACTTGAGAGAGATGTCTTCTTCTCGGGAATAATTTATTAAATATATTGTGTGTCAGTGACAGATGCATTCAATGTGTGACATTTTACTTAATATATTTGAAATAATATGCATTTAATGTAATCAACTATCCTACACTGTGGAATATTAAAGTATGAATATTTCAATATTTAAAAAAAAATAGCATGTTTTCTAGAAAAGATTTAACACTTTTATTAAACCTCCTTGAATTTCTCATCCTTATCATATCATTACCCTGAATGACCTTAAGAATGCATTTAGCATATAATACTCTACTCAAAATCACTAATAGATGACCCCAGAAGAGAGCAAAATTTAGGAATTACAGTGAGTTAAAATGAATAGCAAAGCAAAAATAGAAACTGAAATCAGCCCAGATTTACTTGTATGAGTAGAGTTCCTCCAACAAATACAATTAGAAGTTCTATTCAACTTTAAATAAACTTTAAAAAAGCTTCAACTTCTCTCCTGAAAAGTTCCAGTAATTCTTGATTGCATCCTTTATGACATCTTAGATACTGCATCTGACCATTAATGTATCATTATTGTTTTATCCAATTAATTTACCTTCTTTTTCTTCCCAACAGATATCTGTGAACATAGAATCATAGAAAAGAGGGTCTGGAAGGAAACTCAGGCAGTCATCTAAATCCAATCTCTTGTTCAAGACAAGATCATTCCTGTCTAAACCATCCTAGAAAGGTTTGACTAATCTGCTCTAAAAAACTTGCAAGGGTAGAGGTTCCACAGCCGCCCTCATGGTGAGAAAATTTTTGTATGTTGTATAGTTTTGCAAAATATCTGTGAAACTGTTTTTACATTTATTCATTACAATGAATTACTCGGGGGAGGGGGGGCTAGTTTTTTTTTTTAATGCATGGCTTGAATCTCTGCAACTATCTGTAGTCAGTGATCATTGGCTGGTTGTGATTATCCAGATACGTTGCATTGTATTCTTCCTATTTGGATGAATGCATTATCTCAGCTTCTATCCATACTTACATTAGCACATTAAAAATTCAGTTTGATGCTATACTGAAGTTCAGTTGATGTGAATGTTCATGCCAGAAGACTGTTTGGAGAAAGTGAATATGCATGGAGGTCAAGCAAATATGGGTAAACCGTCTCAGAAAAAAATGTTCCAGTGTTCCTCTATCAATCACAAACAAAACAGATTATATTACTCACATCAAGACTTTATGTCTTAGGCCCCTCTATGTTACATCTAGTGTAAAATTACCTGGTTAATTATGCAATTACTTTAGACTAGCTACAGGTGCAAGCTAACTATGGTGCCTTAAAAAGGTCCAGCCAGCTATAAAGTTATTATTAAAAAATGTGTAATAACATTATATCTGATTTCTATCCAGCTTAAATTTGCACATGTAGCCAGTACCCCTGCAGCTGGGAGACTGCAGCTGCTGTGATCTCCCAGCCACAGGAGCACCCCATGACTTCCAGGGCTGAGAGTCCCATCCACTATGGGACTTGCAGCTTCAAGAGCTCTCTATTTGCTAGTGCAAAGGGAGCTTGGGATCCTGATCCCCCTGTACTGGCAGTAAGGTGTGATAGGATCTTATGTTGGATCACACAATCACAGCTTCTGCCATGTACATGTGACATGGCAGGAGATGCAGTTGTATGGATTGCCCATTAGATCCCATCATGCCTTTATCTATAAGGGTACAGCGGCCCTTAGTAACTTCATGTTCTAAATTTTCATTTAACTAGGAATTATACACTTGGCTACTTTACACACTGATTGCAAGATTTCAGAGACAGAAAAACATGCCAACTACATTTTAAATTCTTTTTTCCATGCTAAATGCCTTTGTACAATTTTACCAGGTAAGTACTCAGAAGAGGAGAAATCTGTATTTAAGACCATTTTAACTTTTCTTTGACGTTTATCCTCAATTTATTTATCAAACCTCATTCAAAACCCAGATTCCAATCTCAAAACCCAGATACCAATCTCTTGAGAATCACAAATACAAGGGTGATTTCCAGTCTTAAAGTGGCTATAGTGAGTTACAGAACTAATGTTCTCAGTATACTGTTTGTGCTATATAGGTACATTGATTTCTAACTCAGATAGCTCTTACATACGTGCTCAGGTGTATGTGCTTGAGTCACCCCATTGATTTCATTTCAAGTGCATGAAGTTAAGTAAGCACCTGCATATTTTCACCATTTGGATATATATGAAAGCATCTGGCTCTTATTCTGCAAATGTTTGACAAGTGCTTGTCACTGAAACTACTTCAGAAATTAATATGAAGCAGGTAAATATCTGAACAATGGAGCTTAACATGTGAAAATAAAATAAAATGGACAAAGCACACTACATCATTTCTAAAAAGGACAACAAAGAAATAAGAAAGAGCAGGTGATAAACAGTCAGATTCACATACCAGTTTAGAACAAAATAGTGCCCAGTGATTAAATTAATCAAATGTATCATGGGTAAAGTAATATTATCATTTTTGTATGTGTTGAACACCATAAGAAAGAGGCTAACATAGCTTCCAAGTGGAGACAAGCAGATTTCCTATTGAAAAAGGAAAACATAAGTACATAAAAATGTGTTGTAGCCCATTATACTCATCCATGTTTATTAATTGATTTAGATGCAATCTTTTAGATAATGTAGGTTGCTGAATTTAAACACTTGAAACATGATTTCTCATGTTGCATATTTTTTTGGATATACTTTGTTTCTCATCTCCCTAATTTCAGGTAAACCACAAGTTGCTCCTTCATATGCCTCTGTTATTATTTAACATCTGTCCTAAGGTAAATAACATAGAAGCAATCATGATACCTCCAAGAGAACATTAGCAAATATTTTTGAGAAAATACTAATTATCACTGCAGGGGAAGATAGGAGATGGATGGACGGATCCTTTCTTATTTCTTCATGTCTTTACAACAATGCGACATTATGAATATAAGATTTATGAAACATTTTTTTTCTTTTCTTTACCTGGTACTTGTGACCACAACAATGCTCTGATAGTGTATTTGGAGCAAAAGAAAAAACAAACCGAAGCCCAAAACAATTAAAAAAAAAACCCACACCAAAATACAAAGATCAATAATCTCTATCTGTCTGAAATACTCTAGAACACTTACTTGAAGTGTTATATCTACACTGTGGCAAAAGGGTACTTCATCATGCTGCCCATCAATTTGCTCTTGTTATGCCTGTGGGAGCCTGTGCATGAGTTTTCTAGAAAAAACAAGTAATGAGGCAGTAAGCACACCCAAGCCACTACTCTTGAACTGGCTGGAAATGTGGGATGGAGAGTGATGCTGGGAGTACTGCTGGGATATCCTCAATGCTTCATTTCCAGAATGGACATATAATGGAATGTGTGGGCTGATCGTATTGCTTTGGCAGCATGATTGAGTAACCTGTTGTGGCAGCATAGATATACCCTCAGGTGTTTGTTAACTGTTGCAATTAGGTTGTGATAACATGTCCTCCAATGTAAAATGGAAATATTTGGGATGAAACGGGCAAAAAAGCTTATATTGAGGCAGGGGCTCAGACTTGATGATCTGCTCAGGTCCCTTCCAACCCTACCTACTATGAAACTATGAGGTTTTGACAATAAAATTTAATATTTTGTTGAGTCTCTTTTATAGAAATCCATATGCCAAAATGCTTACAAAATTGATTTCAGAGTTAAACGAGACCTCAGGGATAAAGAAACAGGAATTTTGGGGGAGGGAGGAAGCAAAAAAAGGATTTATTTTCCCTTAAGGTATGTTGAAGCAGGGGAGAGAGAAACACATGATCAAATGAAATAAGGGAGCAATAGGAGATCTTATTGCACTCATTGGATGTTAGCTGGTTATGAACTTCTAATCTTTTCTGGATTTTTTTTCCCCCTGAATGGCAGGCCATTCTGCAAAAGGTAAAGCATGCACAGAAACATGGTGAGTTCTCAGAATGTAAAAGTACACTTCACTGAACAATGGTGGTTATGAGGGCAGGATAACTCAAACAGCCCATTAGCAGCAGCCGCACCATGGGTCGACTCTAAACCTGCCAACAAAATTGCTTGAGTTGTCTGCCAAGATGCCAGATGCTGCTGCTAAAAAACAATAGAAAACAAAACAAAAAACAAACCTGTTATCCAATGTTGGTATCTGAGCTGTGAGTTTGCCTCCCAAATATGGGAAGAAATAAACAACACAATAAGTAATAATAACCCTTCAACCAAGCCACTGAAAGATTGATTCTGTAAAATATACATTTTTCAACACTGTTGAAGGCAGTTATTATATTTAGTAACCTCAGAGGCCAATGGGAAGGAATACTGAGTTCTTTATAAATGTTGTTTCTATTTGTGCACGCTTATAAGGATTAAGAAATGGAATAATGGAAGAGACCACCTGCTGCTAAATCCTTTCCGCCTCCTATTTCTTATGTGATCCTAACTACTTTTGAAAAAAAGCCTTGCATGGGTTTTCAACAGGAGGTGCTATTTCTAGTAGGGAATGAGAGAGGTGGTCTCCAGAGCACTGGGGATTTGGCTGACCTACTGCTCCAAAAACATGAGCAGTTTTCTGTGTGCTTTCCTACCTCAGTGCTCAGAGACGCAGCTGCAGCTCTCCTGGCACTATTTACAGCTGAGTTATTTCTAGCCCAATTCTAAAAAAAACCCAGTTGTTATTCCTCTGACAAATTATGCTGACCATGTTTAACTTACCCTGTGGAGTACTCTACAGGGCCTGTGGTGCTGTTGATGCCTGCATACAAGTGTGTTAATCACTGCTATTGTTTTTATCACATAATGTACAAGTTTCAGTGAAGGAGCCCTTGTGCAAGGTGCTGTACAGACAGAAAAGAAAGGGCATTTTAATACATGTTTAAGTCCCACTGACTTTAAATAGAGCTTAGGGTCTGATACAAAGCCTAGTGAGATCCATTACTTGGAACATACTATCTAAATAGGTTATGACATCAAACACCTGTCTAGGATGGTTTAGATAGGGATGTTCCCTCCTGAGCAGAGGGTTGGACTAGATGATCTCTTGAGGTCCCTTCCAGGTCACTTTTCAATGATTCTGTCAGCACCTTTAGGTTATGCATCATGCTACACCAAGGGTGGACCATTACAGATTTCCCTTGATTTATGCAGGTTCTGTATATGCGAATCTGGTCTTACGCGATGACCCTCTTTATACCCAAAATTCATTATATGTGAGGTAAATTCACTCTTATGCAATTGGCATAGGTGCCCCCTCCCACCAGGTAAGTCTGTGTGGGGAGGGGAAAGGGCCATGGGGATGGGGCCCCACTCACTCTAGCCCCTGCTGCAGCTGCTCTGGGAGCAGCCGATGCCAGCTGCCTGCAGCCACTGGGCTGTGCTGCTCCCCAAACCTCCCGGGGCTCTGCTTGTTCCCACTCATCCCAGCTCCTGGGCTGTGCCATGCTGTGGTGCAGACAGGTGGTGTCAGTTGTTCCCAGGTCTGCTGCAGCAGGATCCGGGGTGAGTGGGGACAAGCAGAGCCCCGGGGGGGTTGGGGCATGGTGCAGCCCACCAACTGCTGACATCAGCTGCTCCAGAGGCCATTGCAGCAGGTGCTGGGGTGAGTGGGGAGAAGCAGAGGCCTTGGGCTGCAGCAAGGAGCAAAGCAGAAGGAACTGTAAGTAGGTGCAGCTTTTGCTCCTATGTACACCTCGGAAGGGCTGTGAGCTGGAGGGTTGCACTGGGCTCTTCCCGGGGGGCGCGTGCCCCTGGATCTGCATGTGGGATGAGAGCTGGTTCTTCCCAGTGCTCAGCAGTGGCACTGGAAGGGCCGGTTGGGGGGGCTGCTGTGAATTTTGGGGTGGCAGCAGCCCCCCTCCCAGCCTGCTCTCATCCCATGTGTAGTTTCGGCAGCACACACCTCCCAGGAAGAGCCCAGCACAGCCCCCCAGCCTGCAGCCCTTCTGGGGTGCACATAGCAGCAAGAGTCATGCCCCCCTGCCCTGTGCCTCGCACCCACTTACAGTTCCCTCTGCTTTGTTCCCTGCTGCAGCCCCAGGAGTGACCGATGGGGTGCACCGCATCCCTCCCCTCGCCCCTTCCCTAGTCTCAGCCTTACTTCCTCCCTCCCTCACTGCCATGGGAATGTATCCCTATTTCTTACATTATAAACTGGGTTCCCTTTATGCAAATTCAATTTATGTGCAGTTTTCTGGGAATGCATGTACTGCATAAATTGAGGGAAACCTGTATTTCAGCTGGAGGGTTGCTTAACAAGGTTTGGTGGGCTTTTGAGGGTTGCATGAGTAGCCCTGCCCTTTGACAGCTGCCCCGTCCCCTGATCTCAAACTTGGGACCAGAAGTCCTGGCCCTAACTCCTGCCCTTTACCACTGGAAATCCCTCCCAGCTCACACTCAAAATAATCCTTCCCAGAGGATGGGGGGGTTGCCATCTTAGAACCAGAAAAAAAACAAATCATACATTAAAAGTCACACACCTACTATAATATATTTTAATATTTTAATTTTATTACAAAAAATATTTTTGTCATGATTTGTGTTTATATAGTGTATATAGAGATGATTGCATAATAAGTCAAAAACAAAGTCTTAGTCTTGTATATTGTATAGGGGGGTGTGTATGGTGGGGGGATGTGTGTGGGGGGGGTGAGGGGGGGTGGCTGTGTGTGGCAGGGCAATATGGTTTGCTGGGTTGTGTATGTATATGTGGGGGTTGTAGGGACAGGATGTGGGGGTTGTGGGGGCTCAGCGTGGGTGTGTGGCATTTGTTGGGTTTTAGGGGGGGTGAGGGAGTGTCAGGACCCCCCCCCCCCCACCCACCCACATTCTCACAGGCCCCCCCCCCCACACACACACATTTCTGCATAGCACAGCCCCACAGAGAGCAGCAGCAGCTGCAGGCAGGGGTACTGAGAGTGCTCATGCCCGGTGCTGGTGTCCAGTAGCACACTGCTCTGGTCATCACTGTACATTGCAGTGAGGGGCACAGCCTCTGCTGGACAATCTGTATCATCGGCACTCCCTGCCTTGCATGCACAGCCCCCACAGTAGCGCGGCCTGGGAGGGAAGGTCTACTCACTAGAGCTGGCTGCCTTCCCGGCCCCTTGCTGCACAGGTCCTGGGACTCTGCTGGAAGTGGAAGAGAGCTGAGTCCTGAGACTTGCATGGCAGGGAGTGGCAAAGTCAGCAAGCTCCAGTGCATGGAGCTTCCAGTGGTACGCAAGTGAGAGGGCTGCTCATGTGTGGCAGGCAGGTCCCATGATAGAGGGAGGCCGGCCAGGCTGTGCCCCTTGCTGTGATGTGCAGCACTGACAGGAGTTGGCACTAGTGCCTGCACCAGACACAAGTGCCCTATGCGCCCCCACTTGCTGCTGCCACTGCCACCTGAGGGGCTGCACACCATGAGGGGTCCCCAAACTCCCCCACCCTCCCTCATACCCACACCCTGCCCACCCAAGCTCCTCACTGCTGCCAGCCCCCTGGGCACAGGCTCCACGCTGCTGCCAGCCCCAGCCCCATGCTCCCTGCCCCGACCAGCTGCAGCTCCTCCCCCATCCTTGCCCCCACCCCCACCACTTCCCTACCTGCTGCCTGGAGTGAGTGGGAAGCCAGGGAAGCCAAGCAGGTCCCCTGACAGCTGCAGCATGGGCAGCACCAGCCCTATCCAGAAGCTGAGTGTTGGCATGGCTGCTCCCTTACACCCATGATGATGGAAGTGAGGCACAATAAGGTATGTTGGGGAGGGGGGTGTATACATGGGCAGGATACATGGGCAGGGTACAATTTGTTGATGGGCTCCGCAGGCTAGATTGAGCCCACAGGCCATATTTTTCCTGCCCCTGTGCTACATAGTAATAAAAAGTCATAACTGGAGGAAACAAATCAAGATAAGGAATTATGTTCCAGCCATCAGGTTTACCCAAGATAAAACCATATAGCTAGATTTACAAGAGAATTAGGCACTATAATACCTCATCCTTAGGCACCTTATCATCAAGTAAAATTCAGAACTCTAAATTAGGTGCCTTATTTCCCCATCCAATGTGTGGGATAAGATTCACAGAAGCAAGAATTTGGCAGGGATTTGCTTAAAAAAGCTAACAAGAACAGCTGGGGAGAGTGATATGTCTTAGGCTGGGACATAGTGGGTGCATCTACACGTGTGCTTTCCTGAAGAGCTGACTAATTAGCTCTACAGTAGTGTCATTGTCTACACATGCACCTGTATTAGGGCCCAGTAAATTAATGAATTCCACTATAGGATAGTCCTGTCTGGGACAAGTATGGCAAAGTCATTTAATGTGCTGAAAAATGCATGTAAACAGTGACCGGGGCTGGCTGGGGCCCAAGGGTGCTAGAATGCGGGGCCTGCCTGCTGGCTAGCCCCATACTGTAGCACCGTCATGCCTTAGCCAGCTCCTCTGCAACACATTGAGCAAGGGCTGAGTAGCCTCAGACTGGCAGGTTGACCCCCTGGGCCCTCTGCCAGCCTGGGGCTGCTCCACCCTGACTCAATATACTATGGTCCTGGGCACACATATAAACACTGTGCCCAGGACAAATAAACTCCAGCGTGAGCTGTGCCAGTGTTTATTTCTTCACCCTAATTGCATGTGTAGATGTACCCAGTAGTATCTGAATATTGGCCTCAGGCATCTGAGTGCTTTATGGAACTTATAAATCTAATCCATATTTCTTTAATTGTTGTATTAGATGCTGCAGGACATGCCTCAATATAATTATAATTAAAAAATTCTTCTACAAATTAAACATGACTTTTGATCATAATATTTGAATATAGCCATTACTTAAATGTTTGTTCCTCTTTAAATGTTTGTTCCACGTTAGAACAAATCATGTCCACACCGAATGTGTAAAAAATAAAGTGCTTAGAGATGTTTCTAGAGATGCTGAAGATTACCTAATGGGAGGTGTTTGTTAGACAGATCATAACAATGATTTCTCCTGGTGCTTTGTATTGCACTGTTGGGGAGAGGGTGTTTTTGATGTTTTGGGAACAAAATATTAAATCAGAAAAAAATTTGCTTGCAGATATGGGCTTCACCATGTGTGGTGTTTTCCATTAGGTAGGCCTTCAGGAACAATGTGCTTGTACTAGTTTCTCATCTTTCTCCTCACTGTTGTTTTATATCCCCTGACAGCCTATGAGTCATGAAGCTTTGTTAAAGACAAAGTGGTGGGTGTGGTATGCAAGGAAGCTTTTCAGTACAACACAACCCAGGAAGACAGTCAAGTAAAAAAAAAAAGATGGCACCCAGTCAAGACATTGAATAATGTATTGCAGCCCACAGCCATTGCCACTTGCTTCACTAGTTGTTCTACATGGAAAAAGACTACTTGAAGATCTCAAAATTTATCTATACAACCAAGAAAAGTAATTTAAAACTGATGATAACTAGTTATAAATCATTTTTTTTCTATGCAATTCTTTGTATGGGTACCCATTTCAGGAATAGGGTGAAATAAATAAAATAGCGAAGTAGCAACTTTAATTACATCAAAATACAGGATTCTTATTCTAAAATAAGAATACTCATATATTATCTTGAGGTATGGGTGTACATTACAGTTAGTTTAGTTATTATAGTTATCTTATTTCCAGTCACTGGGTAGTCAGATTGTCTGTTATTGTGATTGTAAGAACCTGGGTTTCAAACTGACAATGATATTTTAAAACCATCATTTATTTTTAAATAATTAAATATTTGATCTTTAAAGTCACCTGTGTTCTATACTAGGTTGCTTTTGCCCAATAAGAATGTTAAATGTTAGAAGAACTTGGGGAAGTTTGTGAATATAAATGCATAGTTTACTGTGTAAATAACAATATACCCACTTTTTCCTCTTCAAGTCCATATTTAGACTCTTATCTTGCAAATAATCATTTGGGTACTTAAGTTTAAGTAGCTGTTAGTCCTATTAAAGTAAGAGGGGTATGGAACAAAAGAATTTACTAAAGCAGTCAGTTCCCTCAGTGAGATTGCTATGGGCTTAAAGATAAGTGTGTGCATAAGTGTTTTTAATTACCTTGCTTTGCAAACTGCATTACAACCTTTTTTTTTTATTTTGGCAAATTCCAAATTTACCATGATAGCTTGCAATTTTGTTTTAGGCAACAAAGTTGTTTTAAGCAGATTGGCCTTCACAGCTGAGATTTAGAGTGAACTCTCCATACTTCAGGCAGCTGTATTCCATCCTTGAGTCGTTTTATCGTTATGATAAACTTTGCAGTGTGTCATATCAGTTGCGACAACAGCAAAATCTCTGAGCACTCAATTTAAGGCAAAAGATGTCTCTCTAATTTGCGAACAATGATGATCAAAGAGAACTATTAGAGTTTTATTGAAACATTAGAAAAAGGGTTTCCTATCCTAAGCAAAGTATTCCTCAGTTTAATTACAGATTGTACATGTCTATTTTTTTAAAGAAAAGTCTCCCATCTTAAATTTCATTACTTGCATCCACATAGAGAGAGAATTTACAGTCAAAAAGCAGTTCTGAGAGCAAACTGCAGTGTTTTGTAAGATTTGTTTTTCAGTCTGTGAACATTGCTGGTTCTCTGTTAATTAAATGACACTATTTCATTGCCTTTGTAATTACATTATACAAAATGGTTGTTCACTATTGCAGATACTGTCCTAGAGCATAAAACCTGTACAAAGAATAAAGATGCAATTTAGGACAGAGGGTGAAATATACTCTGTGCAGAGCACTGGCTCAAGACTTGTATGGAATACAGGCCTTTCTTTAAGACCTGTGTCAAAGGTTTCCTGGAGCTTAAATGATGCATATGCCTTGTACTAGCTCTGTACGTTTGGGTCACTTGTTTATTTAGAATTTTTTCTCTGACCCCAAATCCAGTTACCACTTCCTGTCCATCCCCAGCCCACAATACTCCTTCAAAACCATAAACAGCAACTTTGACTTTCCCATATAGTATAATAATGTTGTGTATGTTGACAATGCAGGATGTACCCATGCCTCTATCCGTGCACGTGTAACACCATGTAGCTGTAACATCAATGCTGCATCGGCATATGTTGATGCAAGGTCTATTCCAAGGTTTCTAGTGCCTTCCTGTATGGAGCTTCTTGAGGGGGCTGGTTTGTGGGGTATTATGGGAGAACATATCTGTCCTTCCTGTGCTGAAGCATTCTTCACCCACCACTACATCTATCTGAGGCACTTCCAAGTCTTCATACTGGTATTCTTTATAAAACCAAGCCATAGATCCAACACCAGTAGAAAAGATTTTGGCTATACTGTTATTGAAGACTGCAGAAAGTGGTGTCCGTTAGATGGTAATAGATATATCAGTGACAGTTTAGGGATTTTGAACATGGGAATGGTGAGTTTTACAGCGTGATTTATAGCAGCATAACCAAAGTGCTAAATGTATGCTGCCATTCTTGCAGATTCCCCTTGTGTAGGCAAGCGCTCTTCATGCAGGATAAACACTAAGCCCACAATGTAGCCATATCTTTAAAACATCTTGCAAGTTTGGGTCAATAGTTATATTAGTACAAAGTCAGAATTTAGACCAAGCAAGTGTAACACTTTTCTGTAGGAATAATTATTTGTGCTAAAATGTATGAACCTCTGTGGATATGTGCACGTTGTCACTAATATCTCCTGGTTATACAGACAGTCAAAGAATAATGACTAGTATCAGAGGGGAAATGAGCTTGCCTCTTATATTTGCAAAAAGATCTGTAAATTGGATATTTTTTTAAATAGGTAATTGTCCAGTAGCTCTGTTTGGCATGAGAGAGCAGATTTTTCTAAGAGATGGTAACTGTTAGTGCTGCATTTGTGCTGCAGGTAAAATGGGGATTTTAAAAGATAGTACATGATGAAACCTGACAGACTTGCTTGTTTTCATTTCACATTCCCCTCTCAGTTCACTCACAGAAGCTCTTATAAATCTTTTTAGCAGACAGTTGAGGAACTATTAACAGTATCTTGTTATCTACTTAAAAGAGGCATTGATGAATTGGCTTCCTGGGAGAATACAGTAGTTCTAGCAGCAAGAAAAGCTTATTTTTGTGGCCGTGGTAGGGGGGAATACAGCTTACAGAGGACACCATTAAGAGTAACCAGCTGTGTAAAATCCAACAAATCAGAACCCCTTGTCAGGAAGTCTATTTTATCCCAAAGCCATTCACTCGGTTTACTGTTTTGCTAGCATTCTTTGCTGCTAAGAGAGATTAGGCACCCCAGTAGATGTGAGGCCTAGGTGGGACATTTTATAAGCCACCACTATAGCATGTTGCTCTGAGACTTATTGGCCTATTTTATATATTTAGCGTTTTCTTTATAAGTGGCAGGGTAGAGCTGTTGCATAATACTTTGTTAAACAATCTTTAATTATAAAGAATAAACACATACTGCTAAAGGTATAAAAAAACCATTATGGAACAGCTCAATTAGACTAGTTATTAAAAAAATCATGAAAAGACACGGAAGGTTCAACCCACAGTGTTAATCCCAGCATATTTTTTAAATGGGTGGTATATGCTCAGACATTTTCTTTAAATGTGTCATTGTTAAACAGTAATTATGAGACTTTTAATGTTACAGTCATAGAATTGCACATTACAGTTAATACAAAAGATTACACTACTGAAAAGCAGCACAGAAACTAACAAAATACAAAATATTTGTGGCATTATAGCACTGACTAGTTACAGAAAAATCATTTAATGATTTAAAAATAGAACTGTTATTTGAAATTAAGATCTATAAATAGTCTCATTAACATATTCTAAGAAATAACATATACATCAGATTGAATATTTACTGTTTCAATTCTCACTAGATATCCAAACAACAAAGTACTAGAGAGCCTTAACAATGCCTTGATTTCATTGCAGCACTCCCATTATATCCCATTAGACTCCACCCTGCTGTATGCCAAGCCCTTGCAGCATAACATGGCAAGTAGTACTTAAGCAAGTACTACTTAAGCAAGTAGTACTTAAGCAAACATGTTATGAGAGAACAAGATCAGTGACACCGTATAGAACAAATGAATCTATAGTTTCACAGTTAGCATCTAAATAAGAAATCTAAGAATAACCTAGGTTTGGGTTATGGAATTAAATTTATAGTTATAAAACTGATATTTTATTGCTTTATTTGCTCTGTTTAAATTGTTTCTAATTTTGGTATAATAGGTTCTATCCAAAAAAAAAGAAAAAAAGATTTAGGCATCACAGTGTCAAGCAGAGCACCACCTATCTCTTATGAGCCTTGCTGCCTAGTGGAAATCCACACTGCCAATAGCCACCCATGTTCACCTATACTTATACCATTCCTGTAAAAATGTAGGCTTCTCAGCATGGAATCTAGAAAAATCTACAGCCAATAGGAAATGCTGAAGAGATGAGTGTGCATAATGCCTGTCTCTTTGCTTCAGTCCAGGCTGCTGGAAGATACCTAAAGTGAGGTGCCTATGCTAAACCTCTCTTGGAATATGCTTCTTTATATCCAAGAGCTCTCAGGCTAACAAATGCTCATGTAGGATATTCAATTCCTTCTTCTGCCAAGGGGATTTGAACTGCAGCTCTCTCTTTCACTCAATAGCACTAAACCAAATTATAAGGTATGTTAGACTAAAGTGTACTCAGTCTTTTTGTCAGCAGATAGCTGCTGTCATGGGAAAGCCGGCAAAATATGACCTCACCTGTGCAACTTGTTAGATTTAATAGATTTCATAGATTTTTAGGGTCGGAAGGGACCTCAGTAGATCATCGAATCTGACCCCCTGCCTTGGGCAGGAAAGAGGGCTGGGGCCAGCTGACTCCAGCCAGTTGTTTGTACAGTCTCCTCATAAAGACCTCTAGGATATAGGAGAGCACCACCTCCCTTGGAAGCCCATTCCAGATTCTGTGAAGAAGTTCTTCCTGATATCCAATCTAATCTCTGTCAGTTTATGGCTGTTGTTTCTAGTCACCCCAAGGGGTGCCCTGGTAAACAGAGTATCTCCTATTCCCTGCTGCTCTCCACTCCCCCCCCCCCCCCCCCCACCCCAATGAATTTGTAGACAGCCACAAGATCACCTCTCAGCCTTCTCTTGCAGAGGCTGAAGAGATCCTGGTCCTTCAGTCTTTCTTTGTAGGGCCTTACCTGCAGGACCCTAACCAACTGAGTGGCCCTCCTCTGGACCCTCCCAAGGTTATCCACATCCTTCTTGAAGTGCAGTGCCCAAAACTGGCTGCGGTACAAGCAGTGTATCCCCAAATCTGCATGGGGTGAGGCAGGTGGGGCTGGGGCTGCACTGGGCTATGCTCCAGTCTGGCAGTGGAAGCGCTGCAAATGGGGGCTATGCCCGCCCACCACTTGCCCAACCGGGGTGGGGTGGTCATGGGACAGAGCCACTGTACTGCCTCTGAACAAGCGGTGCACAGTGGCAGGAGCTGCCCTGCCCTCCCCGTGCCCCCTGGATGAGACACAGCTTTGTCCCATGCCTACGATCCCTGACTGGGTGAATGGCGGCAGGGCATGGGGAAGGGTGCCCCCAGATCGGGGAAGGGGAGGTGATGGAGCAGGGGCTGTAGCCACCCAAAATTTCACCATGGCCCCCACTGCCTGTCTGGAGTGCAGCCCAGTGCAGCCCTGGCCCCACCTGCCTCACCTCACACAAATCCAGGGGCACATACCCCTCCCCCCCATGCCCTCCTGGACAAGTGGCAGGAGCAGCGGTGGGCGGCGCCACCCGAGCCAACACAGCACACAGCAGCAGCCTCCTCATGCCTCCCTCCCCCCCGCGATGAGCTGCAGCTAGTCCTGCACCCACTTGGCCCCAGCAGGACAGCGCTTGCCCCAGGCCCAGTCCCAGCCCCAGTCCCAGTCCCAGCCCCAGTACCTCTCCCTCCCTCACCATGGTGGGGTGATGATCTGCCCCCTATGCCTCTTCCCTTCCTCCTCTCCTTCCAGCACAACAGACTTACCAGCTGGACGCAGCTGTATCGACCGTCATAAACTTGAAACCCACGTCAGAACGACAAAACAGTGTGTCAATTTATAAATGTCATAAGTGATGTTTGTTGTAACTCGAAATGTCATAAGTCAAGGACTGCCTGTACTCCTGCTGTGGCCAATGCTGCATAAAGGGGAAGTATTACCTTCTTAGACTTGCCGGTGGTTCTGCTATGACACTGGCTAATTCCCTCAGCACCCTTAGATGAAGATCATCTGGGCCTGCTGACTTAAACACATCCAGCCCCTCCAAGTGTCCCTTCACTAGGTCGACGCTTACTGTTGGTGGGCTGGTGTCCCTCTTGTGCCTGTCTGTAATCCAACTGGGAGATATATCTTTATCCATGTTCAGGAATACAGATGAGAAAAACTCATTGAAGAGCTCAACTTTGTCGCTCCTGTCTGTCACCAATTGCCCTAGTCTGTCCTGTAGGGTTCCTATGTTGCCATGTGCCTTCTTTTTGCTCCCTATATACCTGAAGAAGGACTTTTTACTGTCTTTAATTTTTTATGCCAGTCTGAGTTCCATTGCGGCTTTGGCCTTTCTAACTGATTCCCTGCAAGCGTGAGCCAAGTAGGTATACTCCTCCTTGGTGGCTACCCGCTTCTTTCACAGTCTGTAGGGCTCTTTTTTTGCCCCTAGGCTTTCCTGGATTTGTGGAGGTTCTGCATGTGTCTATTACACCATCTGATGAAGAATTAATGCCCATTGATTCTAGGTACAGCCAAGATTAGATAGTAGCTAACTGCGTTTTACAGGATCAACATTTGGGATCCGATGTCTATATGGGTCATCATGCAAGACTTAGCATCTCAGTGCTTTTGTGGATCTAATCCAGTGTATTTTATTATTTATTTTTCCTGTTTTTTCTTCTTTCCGTGTAAATATAGCGCAATGCAAATCATGGGGTAGCATACAATTTCAAGTAACCAGACTAAAACACTCCCATTTTGAGGATATGGGCAATGCTGAGATCTTGATTAGGATTTAGTGAATGTATCTGAGTAGTCTCCAGAATTAGTTTCTCCTGATTGTTGCTCTTTCCTTCTAAATGAGCAATTGAAGAAATAAAGACCCCATGTTTGGCAGCTGCAAAAAGATATCTTGAGCTTAAAATACATACTTAAATCAAGCCTGCAGTCTAAAGGTGATTTGAACAAGTATTTGAGCTGCACACATCTGAACATAGCCATTGACAGATTAACAATATTCATATTTGTTTGTCTGATTCAGTATGGTCTTCTTTGCCTTGCCTATCCATGGCTGCCTATGTGCAACTTGGAATTATGCCCACTGATTTCCATCACAGGAGGATTTCACCTTATGGTATTAGTTAAACTTATGCATCCCTTTCACAACTTCACTTCCACTTTGTGTACCGTGGTGATTATTTAGTACATAGGTCCCAGGACTGCCAGATGTACCAGATACATTAAACCTTTACAACTTTAGCTTTGCAATCAGGTAAAGTTAGTGCATATATTCCTAGTCTTATTGTTTAGAGAATGCTAAGGCATTGGTATAGATTATAACCCTGACTGTTGTATTTCAGTGGAAGAACCACGCTTGCTGCATGAAGTCCTCATATAGCATCTACCCAACTCAGGGAGGTAGCCAGCTGACTTCACAGGCAGATTGTGGGGCCAGCTGCCATTTTCCAGGGCTTATCATGCTGCCTTCCCCCATGCCTCTGATTGTACAAGGGGCCCCAGTGCCCTGACCCCCACCACTGATTGGTGGAGAGGGCTCTCGATCATGCAATTGGACCCCTTGCTATTGATTGGTAGAGAGTGTCAGGGTTGAATAACAGGCAGCCCTCTCAGCCAATCAGTGGCAAGGGGCAAGCCCTTTTCATGCCAGGCTGCATGGCCAGAAGGACTGCTAGCTCCCACTGGGAGCTAGCACTTTATCTTTAGTAATTTTTTTCCCCACAGATTTTTGTGGAGAGTGCCCGATTTCAACAAAATCTATGCCATCATGATTTGGTAGGCCCCTTCACATAGCAGATGAAATATTATCATTCTCTTTTTGATATGAAATGTAACCCAGGTGGTACACGACTGGTACCCCCTCTGCAACTGAAGGGATGTTTGGAGGGGTGTGTTTGTGCTGTGAAAGCATAGCTGCTTCGCCTAGCTCAGGTCAGTGTCCTCCCCTACAGAGCAGAACAGAGACTGTGGTCACCCAGTAGGCTTTAACTATTTACAGAACTTTATTTGTAGTACCAATGAACTTAGTGAACATATACATATATTCAAGAACTATTTACAAATTTTTATAACTATAGCAGTAAATCTTATTACTCATATTATTGGGCAGAAACAAAGTGGATATGACAGACAAAAGCGCTTTATTGACATAAACCGTGACTCACAGCAGTCTTCATATTACGGTATAGCCCCTACATTCCCAGGTTTTGCAGGCCTGGCATGGGAACAAACAATGGGGGGTGTGGCAGGCCAATAGGGGGCGCTCCTGTGTTGAGCCACCCAACTCACTGTGCCCAACCACCTTCCAGGCTCCGAGTGCCCCCCCTGGGGTGCCTCACGTCTGGCCGACCCCTTCCCTGGAGTGCACCCGCTAGCTTGGGGTTTCCGCTGCCACCATCCAAGGCTCTGGACTCAATACTGGCTCTGCGCACCTTGGAAAACACAGGCCTGATCATCCAATGGGTACTAGACCCAATACAGGTGCTTGGGGCACTTTCCCAAGTCAGGGGCTTATTAGGAAAGCCTCCCTTAGTCCACAGACCTAAGGGGCCTCCTAGGCATAATTTAGACCCAGCCCTCAATAAGTCTCCCACACCGGTCACAAGGAGAACTTTATTGATTACAGGGGGTATGGTGAAAACAGGGTAAAAGGTAGAGCAATATCACAGAAATATCAGAGGAATCTCAGAGGAATCCCATAGAGCAAACCAGCATGGCTGATGGTAGCCTTTTGATCTCGCATCTGAGTTACTGTAAGCTAAATATCTAGTCGGATCTTGAGTAGCTTACTCACTCGCATCATCCAGAGGTGGTCAGAGTTTTCCTCCGGAGGCAGGTCACTTTTGGAGCATGCGGTTATGAGGAGAGAGCCAGTTTCAGATTCACCTGGATGACCGCATGGCTAATGGCTGCCTTCTTCCTGGCCCGGGCCTTTAAATAACCTCTCTGACCTCAGCAGCCCGGTCCAATCGAAGCTGCCAGTGCTGGCCACAAGCCAACCAATCTAAAAAAGTATCACTGGCTACCTGGGCCGGTGAGCGGGGTTTTTCCCTCCCGCTCCCCAGGTGACCAGAGCATCCGCCTCCCAGGCACCAGGCTTTTGTCATGTAGACAAGGGGGGAAGATCCCCGCCCTGAGGAATTCAACACCAGCCTCTCACGCTGGCAAAGACAGATTTCTGGAGAGGGACACAGACGGTGGCATTTCTGCCACAGGGGGCACCAGGTTAAATAGTAGTTCATTAAATAGGACACAAGAATAAATAAACAATGGTTAGAGCGGCGTTTCCTAACTGTTGTGCCACGGCACACTGGTGTGCCATCAGACATGAACAGGTGTGCCACGAAATTTTGGAAAAGTCACACAAATAAATGAATAAATGAAACATTCTCTATATATCAAGGGCTTAGTTTGTCTGTCTGTGTGTCTGTAACACTCTAGAGGGGTATGGCTCCTGGCAGGGCATGGCTCCAGCCAATGCTGCATGCCACCCCCCCACACACACTCTGTGGAGAGGCGGCAACGCAGGGTTGTGGGTGGTGGCGGTGACTATATTCTTTGTTGGGGGCATGGGGAGGGGGTGGTGTGTTGCCACCTTTTTTTTTTTAATGTAAGTGTGCTGTGTGATGGAAAAGGTTGGGAAACTCTGGGTTAGAGCATACATAAACAAGGTTATAACAACACAAACCCCCACATTGGCATAGCAACCAGTTGAATCCAAAGAGATTCCTAATCACCAGGTTCTCCACATTTTAGCAGTGGACCAGTTAACAGACAAAACAAAGCAATATATAAACATCTTATAATACAATATCAAATTAAATAAATTCACAGTGCAAATATAACATATGGTGCACATATATATGGTCCCAGGGCAACTTTAAACATTTACATGAACTGTAGCAGTTACATCCATCACCAAAAATGCACAGGAATCATGATGCATAGAAGAGTAATACAAAGGGGAAACAAGTAACCCCTAAGGGACAACACTAACTGCCCCTAGTCCCTGTAACTAGCTAGACTTTGGGGGGCATGAAATCTCCCCTAGATACCAAGGCCCCTCCTTCCCTGTGGAGAACTTGGCCTCTCCCCCTGTGGGGACCCCAAATCCCCTCTACCTTGGCACTCATGGCTCCTTAGCCCTCTGGAGGCCTTGGCTCATCTATCTCTTCTCTGTGGGTGGGACTGGTCAAAGCTCCCACCTTGCTGGGGCTGTGGCTTCATCCAGTTTCTGTTCACAGTGGAGAGGCCTGAGCTGCCTCATGTAGCTACCAGGACTTGCCCACTCTCCTGGACCTTCCATCCCTGGGGCTTCTGCTACCAGTGGGGATATGGGCAACATGCCTTGTGCAGTGTCGGGGTTTTCTTCAGCTCTCTCCAAGCCCCATGCAGTGATCTGTGCACTGTGGGACCCTTGCAGCTCACAGGGTTGGGGACCTGAGATGCCTCATGCAGTCCCAGAGTCCCTTCATCTCTCCAGCCCCGTGCCCACTCTGCCCCGGCCAAGGGCCACTGCCTCTCGCAGAGTTGCGGACCCATGCTGCCTCGTACAGCTGTGGAGTCCCTTCAGCTCTCCAGCCCTATGCACTGCTCTGTGCATCGAGGGGCCTCTCACAGGGATGTGGACCCACGCTGCCTTGTGCAGTGGTGGGGCCCCTTCACCTCTCCAGCCCTGTGCAGGGTTGGGGACCCACACTGCCTTGTGCAGCCGCCAAGGTCCTGTCTGCTCTCTGGACCCTCTCCAGCTCTGTGCACCAACCCATGCACCAAGGGCTCCTGCCTCCTACAGGGTTGGGAAACCGTACTGCCCCATGAAGCTGCCAAGGTCCTGTCTGCTCCCAAACCGTCCATGTGTTGATCTGTACACCAATGCTGTGGCTCCTTCCATGGCAGGGCTAGGATGCAGCCACTTGCTGCTCCCGCTCAGCAGAGGTGTCTTCTGGGCACTTCTTGGGCAACTGCTCTGCTCCCACCAGTCTGCTTCACCAGCTCCTCTGCAGCCCTCTTTGTTATCCCTCCTTGCAGCTGCCCAAGTACTTGGCATGTGGGCTTTTATTCCCTCTGGAGGCTTCTCCCCCTGATTGGGAATGGACCAATGGAAAGCCTGAGGGGTTAGTTCCCTCTCAGATCCTCTTTTTCACCTCACCCCTAGGTCAGGGTGGGGCAAGCTTCTCTTCCTCCCTCTTCTGATTGGTGGAGAAGGGGAACACCCCCACCAATCAGGCTGAGCCATCTGGCTCAAACCGGCAAGTCGGGCTGCCACTGGCAAGCCTGACACAGAAAGAAGCTCTCATCCTCATGCTCTACCCACAACCACTCCTTAGTCCATATTCTTATCAAAATACAATATGGAGGTTGTAAAGACATTATTGTCTCTTGTACAATCCCTTTTTATTTTCAAAAGCTACTCCCCCAAGGAAAAGCAGACATGTTTATAGGTAACGTTAGTTTGAGGATCTGGCTTGAAAAAAGTATTAAAGCAGAGTCTTTAAAGTACAGCCAAGGTATGGGACCTCTTCTGTATCTAGGTCTAAAGAAGCTTATTTGCTGTATTTTTGTCAGCTTAGTACCAATCTATACAAAATGAAGGTCATCATAGCTGAAGATTATGCACATCAATTCCACTTAATTAGCTTCTTACACGGCTCACATTTCTGTTAAATTAGCTAATTAACAGCCCTTCCAAATCACGGTTGCACTGTATTCTCTTGAGTTACCTAGCTTGTGTTTCCTCCTTTCCTCACAATACAGGCAAGTACCCCTCCTACATATTGCCTTCTGCTGTGAAGCAGACTAGCTACTCAGCTCCCTGCTGAGAAACTGTATCTGTCCTATTAATTTTATAATATTTTTCCTCACCAAAGAGATGAGCTTTTTTAATCCATCAGATTACTTTGAGGTTATATGTCTATAGAAAGATCAGGATGGTTCTATTCCCATGCCTGTGTATTTGAATAAATTAGTGGGAATTTATCACATCTCCAATTTACAACGTACATGACCTTCACATTAAAAATAATGGCTGAAATCAACCCTTTCCCCCAATCAAATCACAAGGGCTGTCTCTGAAGAGATCTCCATTAAAATCCTCTGCAGAGATCAGTTCCACTTAGCCCCATTACAGGAAGGGGTGGTATTTCCCCTAATTTTTTCCTCCAGTGACTTTCCGCAAATCTACTGTGCATGTTATTGGTTTGGCACCCCATGGGTTTCTTCTTGGCAGGCTGGCCTATTAGGGGTGCATTTCCAGAGACTCCATCATGGAAATCAGAATACAGTCTCAGGGTATAATACCCTTTTCAGGAAGCTGCTTGGGGGTGGAAAAGGGAAGATGATTTTTCTTTTCTTTTAGCCTCACATAGTTCTTGTTAGTCTGCCCAGTCTCTACCACCTTATATAAAATCAGCTCCATCCGTATCCTCCTGAAAAAGAAAGTTTCCTCTGTATCAGACCTTGTAGAGAGCAAAGGATGATGCTACAATACATAAGACAGAGTTGTATGAACATTAAGTCCCCTTCTACAATGACCTTGAATGAATTGGACTTTTACCAGGTAGTATATTAAATACAGTATAAGTATGTTGTTTAATACATATAAAGCACTAAATGAAAATCAGCTTTATTCCTTTACTGAAAACAGCAAGAGCAATATCACCATATCAATACTTTGCAAAAAAATATTTTTCACATATGCATACAGCATAATTCTGTAAAACATAATGCATTATACACGTTTTGCTATATATGTTTCATATCTGAAAAAAATGTATTCTATTTTTCCTCCTCTGTTCTTGTCTTTGGTGTAGGGACTGTGCTGCAGTCCTTGGGGACGACTATATACATTGAACATACAAGCTGGGGCACAGCAGCCACCTGGTCTTCTGTCTTCTCAGCTTGTCAGAAGACTTACCCATTCTACGCTTTTTTGGGAAACTTCCTACCACAATTTGCTGTGTCTGCTGTTAATATTATGCCGATGATGCTCTTTACAATGCTGTAATACATTGTTCAAATAAGAGCCAGTTGTAAAATGCTAAAATGCTCAAATATGATGGCTTTCCTCCCATTCCATGGCCAGAACTCTGGTGAGATTCCTGGTGGACTGGCTTGGTGGTCAGGTCTCCCGGGCAAACACCTCTTTCAGATTTCCCCTGAAGCTGGGGATTCAGAAGGATCCTGGAGGCTTCTGCAGCTGCTCAGCAAAACTGACATTCTGATCCAGTGAAACTAACATTTTTGTCAGTTTCAGAGTCCAAGGCTCTTCTGGTTTGTGGGAAATGTTAAAATTTACTGAGTTTGGATTGAAATCAAGTTTAAAGAAAAAAAAAAAACCCTCAAAGCAGAAACCCTGCTTTTCATCTGGCTCCACTGAAATGAGTGAAGTACTGTATTGTGCACATGTATTAAAGTATAGTAGCACTTATCTTTGAACACAACTTAAAATGTGTTAGGTTTTGTTGTTGTTTTGACTTTCCCTTTAATTCATTTTCAGATTACACAGTCTTTATAACCACCCCAGGCAGGATAAAAATGGGGAAGTTGAATACATTCTATTTGTGAGATGAAATGAAGCATTTATCAAAGGTGCAATATAATTTAGGAAAGTGGAAGTATAAAGCACTTCTTTCCTCGGTGTTTGTTTATTGCTAACCTAATGCTATGTCCATTTTATTAGGGTTGTGTTGTAAAGCTGGTGTCTGGAGGTAATTCCGTTGCACAGTGTCTTCTGGTATTTGTTGGCAGCCATCTTCTCTGCTGGCCTATGTAGAAGCTGAGCAAGAAGACTCAAATTAATAAAATCAAAACAAACATGCGTTAGGCCTATACATGGGCATTTCCTTCCACTTTAACATCTTGGCTTGTTGCTGCTTAAAAACATAAGCAGTTCCAAACTAGGTCAGCCTAATGATCCATCTAGCTCAATATCCTATCTGACAATATTTAACTACCCAGAATAATTTAGTATCATCTATGAACTTTGTGATTTCACTATGTCCTCTCTTTTCCAGGTCACTTATGAAAATGAGGAACAGAACTGGCACCAGCATAGATCCATGGGGCCCCACTTATTAACCTTGTTCCATCCTAAAAAAATGACCATTTAGCCCTGCCCTTTGTTTCCTATTTTTAGTTAGCTCTAGATCCATGAAAGGACTTTCCCTCCAACTCCTTGACAGCTCAGATTTTTGCTTTTTTTTTTAAAGCCTTTGATGAGGGATGTTGTCTAAAGCTTTTTGAAAATATATTATATGAGGGGTTGGCAACTTTTGGCCTGAGGCCTGGATCCATCATGTGAAAGTCAGACCCAGGTGAGGATGGCATGCCCTGAACAAGTTTAAATTGATGTCGCTCCACTGAAGTCAGTGGTGCTAATTGATTTCCAGTTGAGGATCAGCTTTCTGCACTTTAAGAGGCAAAATATTTCACTTTTTTTTTTGATTTATCAGCCAACACTAAAATATATATGCACACTGGTGATGTGTCTGTGTAGCTGTATTTACATAGTAGAGATAATTTCTGCTTCAGAGTAATCATATATGTAAGTACTCAGGCTACTTGTCTGTCAACTGAGAAATGCAGAGAAAAAGCACAGCATATAAATTAAATCTAAATAAAGTGAAGGCTTTTTAAAAAACCTCAAATGGTTATTTTATTAAATTGAACAGAATAATGCAGGTTGTACTTTAAAGGAGGTTTGAATTCCAATCTGTTTCCAGCTGTGTTAGAAACCCACTCAGCTGTTGACATCAGGCAGACAGGGCTTTTTGAAGGATTGCTCACTTCAACATATATTAGCAAATGTTTTGTTTTGTTTTAATTGACATTTTAAAATCTTCTCTAATAACAATAATTTCTTGTGGGGTGCAGCGTAAGTCAATTGACCCTTGTATGTCATGTGTTTTTGCCTTTGATCTGAAAAGCATAATTTCTATTGTGGTTGAGTACTATTATTAATAAGCCAACAATGTCAGGAAATACTTCTTATGTGCTTTCCTCTAATGTGGTTCTTTGTACACTGCATGAATAGTTTAGAAATAAATCACCACTAATTATTTAAATATCGCCTTTTTAAAAGCTCCTTCACAATTAAGAAATGAACTGATTGTTGCTGTTAATGTCATATGAAGAAAAATTATAAAACTCATTTCAGATGGAAAACTGTCTACTGTTTTGGTTCATGTGTCACTATGCAGGCAGCATTACTTTTAAATGAAAAATGAAAACAAAGTGAAAAACTAGTTTAATACATGCTTTCTTCAGCACATTTGGAGAATCATTAGGGTTTTTTTTATTACAATCATGTTTGCACATAATAAACATGTTAATTAAAAAAAAATATATTATTTTTTGCAGGACCTATTTATATGTCTAAAATTCTTGGCCTAGCTAGTTGAATTCAAGGTGCAGCTCCTGGCCCTGGAGTGTGAGCGTGTGGAGGCACTGTGGGAGCAGAACGTAGTCATGGTCAGGGCAGTGCAGGCCACAGAGGATGAACGCTGGGTACTGGACACAATTGTGGCTGTGGTAGTCGCCTTCGTGCTGCTCACTGCCCTGCACCCAACCCTAGCCCTGCCTGGCCCCTAGTTGGGAGAGGCATGAGAGGGGACATTGTCAAGAAAGGTAAGGAGAGTGGGCTAATGGGATCAACTGAGGTGAGCAAGGCTGTTAACGTCTAAGGGTCTGCTGGAATTATCAACTAATCCTGCTAATAGGATAAGTGTCCATAGTCCCTGTTGAGACCATGGTTAACAAAATCATGCAGTCTGTGGATGATTTTTTTGTTCTGCAATGTCATATTCAATTTGAGTTTTAAAGTAGGGCAGTTACTCTGAGATCGGTGATGTAATGTTCAGGGTGGTTAAAGAGTTCATAGGATCATAGGAAAGTAGGACTGGAAGGGACCTCACAAGGTCATCTAGTCCAACCCCCTGATCAAGCCAGGATATTCCCTGACTAAATCATCCAAGTCTCTGGCTAACCAACTCTTGGAAATTTCCAAATATAGGGATTCTGCAGCTTCCCTAAATAACCTGTTCCAATGCTTAATCGCTCTCCTAGAAAACAACTCCTATTGTCCTAAATTTCCTCCACTGTATCTTGAGTCCGTTGCTCCTAGTCCTAACCCCTATGGCCACAGAGCAAAGCACATCTCTATCTACTTTATAAGCACCCTTCAGGTATTTGAAGTTTGTTATCAAATCTACCCTCATTCTCTTTTTCTTCAGACTAAATAACCCTATGTTTTCCATCCTTTCCTTTTAAGTCATACTTTCCAGGCCTCTAATAATTTCTGTAGCTCTCTGCTGATCTCTCTATAATCTGTCCACATCCTTCTTGAAATGTGGGGCCAAAACTGGACATGGTACTTTATGTGAGGCCTCACCAGTGCTGAATACAATGAAAAAATAATTTCCCTTGATTTGTAAGTAACATTCCTCTTAATACAATCCAATATGCTGTTGGCCTTTTATGCAACAAGAATACAGTGGGTGTGTCTACATGTGCACTTGATATGGGAGCAGTTTATTCACTAGTAAAGTACTCTCAAGAAAATACTCCCAGGCAGGCATCTACATGTGCAGGAAAGCAGGAATATATGTGCTGCTAATGGCAGCAAACTGCTCCCACTTCCTGGGGCCCTGTAATGGGCCCCTGCCACTACCAGGGGGAGCTATAGGCTCCCCCTGGGTGCTAGCTCAGAGACTGGCGGGGACCACTGAGCCAGGAGACAGCTGTCTCCTGGCAGGGGCTGGGACATTGCTCCCTGCTCCTGGGGGCTGCCTGCTGCTGGGGCAGGGACAATGTTTCCCTTCCCTGGCAGCAAGGAGTTCCTGGCCCTGGCTCTCTGATTGGAGTCAGGGGACTTGGAAAGAGCTGCAGGGGAGGGACAGGTCCCACCCCCCTGACCCTATCCGCTAGTGAGGCAGTTAGCAGCTAGCTTGTTGCTAGCTGCCCCACTAGTAGATCTAGGCAGAGGGCTGAGACCTACACCACCACTGCAGCTCTTTTCAAGCCTCAATTACCTGATCAGGGCATTGGGCTGGGACCTGCCCCTGACCAGGACAGTTCCCAGACCCTGCTCTGTGACTGTGGAGCAGGGACTGGAGAGCCTGTTCCCCACCCAGCTCCGCGATCACAGAGCTGGGCAGGGAACAGGCTCCTCAGACCCCACCAGCAGAGACCTTTCAGTGCCAGCTCTGGAACAACAGGGCTGGCTCTGGGAGATAAGAATCTCCCAGCATCCTGCTCCCCAATCACAGTGGTGAAGCAGGGGCTGGGAGGTAAGGATCTCCGAGCCCCAGCTTCCCAATTGCCATCTCAGAGCAGGGCTTGGAGCTCCCTGCTGCCGGGGCTTGCCCATACCCAGGCTTCATTGGCAGAGCCTACTCAGGCATCAAGCAGCTCCTGGAGGCAGGAAGCAATGTCCTGCCCCCTGGCGGCCAGCTGACCGGGAGCCAATTTTTTCTCAGGCATGTGAACGAGCACTACTGCAAAGTAAGTAATTGCAAGTAAATTTGCTACTTGCATTTGCAGATAGCAAATTTACTCGGGATTAGCAAGGTTTACTGTGCAGTAAGTATGTGCACATGTAGACACACCCTTATTGCATAGTAAACTACGCTACTCCACAGTAATGTGTCCCATGGAGATGCACCCAGTGTTGGCTCATATTCAGCTTCTGGTCTACTGTAACCCCCAGATCCTACTCTGCAGTACTACAGCATAGGCAATCACTCCCCAGTCTGCATTTGTAATGAAATTATTCCATCCCAAATACAGGTCTTTGCATTTGTCCTACTTGAATGTCATTTGGTTGATTGTGGATCATTTTCCCAATCTATCCAGGTGATTCTGGATCTTAGCCATACCCTCAGAGAGCCTCCAATCCCATCAACAATATAATTTAATGAAGATATTAAACAAGACAACGCCCAGGACAGACCACTGTGAAATCCCACTTGATATCTCTTCCCAACTAGACATTTAGTCATTGATGACTACTCACTGAGCATGATGATCCAGTTATTTTCTGCCATGGCTGTGTTGCTGTGTTGCTGGATCTGATGTTTTTCTGATGTGATTCTTTGTTTTTCATACATACTACTCTGTCTGGCCAATTGTAGACAACATAGGGGCACTCTAAGTAGTTGATGGTTGATAGTTGATGGCTTTTGCTGAGTAGAGTATACAGCTCCTCTGGGTTCATTACATAAATCAGCAGCACCTACTGTGGGGCACTTGTCATTAAAGTTGTTTCAGTAACTAATAATGAAACAAGAAAGCATCTAAAATTATGCATTCCTTTTATTATGACAACAAATATATAACAGGTAATAAATAAAAACTCCAGAAATATTAAGAATCACAATATATATGTTAAATTGTACCTATGTGGAGTGTACACTGTAAGCCAGTGATGCACAGTCCTTGAGAACTTTAGGTATTCTGAGTCCATGAAAAGGAAAGAGGAAAAGCAACTGCTTCTGGACACCTCCCCTCTGGTTTCAGGTTTTATAGCTCCAGGAGCAACAAAGGGTGAACAGATAAGCTTCCTGCTATAGTCACTTCCTGGCAGTAGGTTGCTCCCCTCTTTGCAGAGTCTTCTGGCAGAACAGAGCATATAATAGACTCCCCTATACTTACAGAAGATGTTTCCTAGGATGTATTTCCTCCTCTGGGTGTATTTCCTCCAACATGACTTCTAGCTATCACCATTACCCCACTAAACATGTTCTAGGGTCTGACTGACCTTCCTAAAATGGATGCAATATCTGCTCAGCACTCCACTAAACATACTCAGGTTGCATTTTAACAAGTTTCCTCCCACAGTACAAGGCAGGGCTACAATAGCATATATAACAGTGGTTAAGGAGTGGGAGAATTAACCTCATATGTTATAATTCATGTTGTTTGGTCCAGTTACAATGTACTCTGTGCTGATGTGGAGGCAAAGCTGGCATATGGGTTTGTAGCAAGGCCTGGTGGCTTGGTAAGAATTGGAGTTAGGTACCTGCTTGTAGCTCCATGCTATGCAACAAATGGTGAAATGTAATAGTATTTTCATTTATATCCCCTTTTTAAGCATGCAGTCTCTAATATAGCAGAGGATATTCTTATTTTCTGCATAAATGTCTACTCCAGGAAACTCTTAGCCTCAGTGATTACAGATTAGATGAGTATGTGAATGAGAAGCCACCCTCTTCTTGCTCCATCTTTGCATGCATTTCCTATCACCTTTTTTTTGAATTCCATATTGATTGTGTATTATGAGCAGGGTTGATCAAAAGGCTAAGTTTCCATTCTGTGGGAAACTCTAAAAGACTAGGGGGAAAAAAACGCCCATATCATTTGTTTCCCATTTTGAAATGCCCCTCAGATGGAATATTCAGACACATATTATTATGAAATCATTAAAATGAGTTTTGATAGCTCCTATATCTCCAGCTTGGGGAAAGGAAATTCTAAGAGTTCCAACTCAAGTCAAGTTTCCCAAGGCTTCCAGGCTCATGGTTCTGTAACAGGGGCCAGGAAACCCCACTGACAATAGTCTGGTTGCCCTGGATTCATGGACAATGACCAGCCTGAGGCTAGCCATCTCTGAGCATTCTGATTTATGAAAGTGTTTTGAAGCCACAGACTTTTCAGTGACCCTCTAGTTAAGCTTCTAGGAAGCTATATAGTTAAGCTTCTAGTTAAGCTACAGGGAGGAGTGGGGGGCGAGGCGAGGTGAGAGAAACCTAACTGCAGGCATTTACTACAGGCCACCATACCAAGGGGAGGAGCTGGATCTGGAGTTCTCTTGAGAACTGACAGAGGCCGCATGTGCAAGGGACTTGGTTGTCATGAGTGACTTCAGTTACCCAGACATAGATTGGAAGGAACACTTGGTTAGGTCAGATTGTTTATGCAGTTTCCTGACTGTGATCGAGGAGGTCTTCCTGACCAAGGAAGTGCAAGGGCCAACCAGAGGTAATGCTCTCCTAGACTTGGTCTTGGCCAAGGGAGATGATCAAGTGTGTGGCTTGAACATTGAGGGTCACCTGGATGACAGAGACCATGAAATTATCAGGTTCATCATCTGCTGCAAGGTCGATAAATCAACCAGCAGCATTGAAGTACTGGACTTCAAAAATGCTGACTCTGACAGGTTCAGAGCATTAGTAGGGGAGGTGATGCGGGCCCAGGAAAGCAAGGTGAATGGGGTACATGAAGAATGGTCATTGCTCAAGGATACAATTCTAAAAGCATAAAAGAAAACTGTTCCTGCAAAGAGGAAAGGCAGCAGAAGGGCTCGCAAGCCCTCTTGGCTTAATAGGGACATTGGAGTCCTCTTAATAAAGAAAAAAAAAATGCATGCACAGTGGAAGCTAGGGATGGTCCTCTAGGAGGACTATACAACAGTGGCCAGCACTTGATGATCAGGAAAGCCAAGGTGGCGATGGAGTTTAGGTTAGCTATGGGAGTCAAGGACAATAAGAAGTCCTTCTTTAGGTATGTAGGCAGTAGAAGGAAAACAAGTGGAAGTGTGGGACCCCTGCTTAACACCTTGGGGCAGCTGGTAACTGACATTCAGGAAAAAACTGAACTCCTAAATGCCCACTTCGCTTTGATATTTCACTGTACCATAGGGAAAGTCAAGCAAGATAAGATTCGTAGGGGACATGCTGAGACTGACAACCTCCCCACTGTGGATGCTGAGTGGGTGCAAAACTAACTAGAAAAACTAGACATTTATAAGCCAGCAGAACCGGATGGACTTCATCCAAGAGTGCTGAAGGAGCTGGCTGAAGTCATCACAGAACCCCTGGCAAAACTCTTTCAGAATTCGTGGTGCATGGGGGAAGTCCCTGAGGATTGGAAGAGGGACAGCTTTGTGCCCATCTTCAAGGAAGGAAAGAGGGAGGACCTGGGCAAGTATAGGCCAATCAGCCTAATCTCCATCCCAGGGAAAATCCTGGAAAAGCTCATTAAAGAACCTATGTGAGAGACGCTCACAGAAGGTAAGATTCTGAATGACAGCCAGCATGGCTTTGTCATGGGTAGGTCTTGTCTTACCAATCTCATCTCCTTTTATGACCAGGTCTCTCACCACCTGAACATGGGACACATGGTAGACATATACCTAGACTTCCAAAATGCTTTTGATCTAGTACCCCACAATATCCTTGTGTGAAAACTGGACGATTGTGGGCTCAGCTGCTCGGCAGTTCAGTGGGTGGGAAACTGGCTGCAGGGTAAGACCCAGAGAGTTCTCGTGAATAGATCGGTGTCATCCTGTGCAAAGTGGCCAGTGTTGTCCCTCAGGGGTTCATGCTTGGACCGGTGCTTTTCAACATCTTTATCAATGATTTGGATGGGGGAGTGAAAAGCTCGCTGGCCAAGTTCACAGATGACACCGAGTTATGGAGCAGTGTGGTCATGCCAGAAGATAGGTTGCAGATACAGGCAGACCTGGACAGGCTAGAGAATTGGGCAGACCGGAACCAGATGAAGTTTAACACTTCCAAGTATAAGCTGCTCCATCTGGGGCCAAACAACCCTCAACATACATACAGGTCCAAACAACTTTCAACATACATACAGGTTCAGTGGTGACAGCTTGATTTGCACCACGACCAAAAGGGGCCTAGGGGTAATGTTTGACCATCGCATAAATATGAGCTGTCAGTGTGAGGCGTGAAGCATCTCATGTAAAACTAAGAAAGTGATACTCCTGCTGTACTCAGCACTGGTGAGATTGCAGTTGGAGTACTGCATCCAGTTCTGGGCACTGCACTTCATTAAGGACATGGAAAAACTTGAGAGGGTCCAGAAAAGAGCACCCATATGATCAGGGAAGGCAAGCTATATGAGGAAAGGCTGAAGGATCTGGGCCTCTTTAGCCTAAAGAAGAGAAGGTTGAGAGGGGACTTGATACTGGCTTACCATTATATCAGAAGAGTGCATCAGGAGCTCAGTGAACAACTGTTCAGTAGAGCAACCCCGGGGAAGACCAGGACCAGTGGATACAAACTCCTGGAAGACTGCTTCAGGCTTAATACAAAGGAAAAACTCCTTCACAGTCAGGGTCACCAGATTGGAATAAACTCCCTCCAGAGGTGGTGCAGTCACCCAGCCTGGAAGTTTTCAAAAGGAAGTTTTTGCTAAGGTCACCTAACCTTCCTGCCTAGATGGGGGGGGGGG
>NW_005842749.1:43602-61874 GCF_000455745.1 Alligator sinensis
GGTGAGGCTGGTCCCGATGATCTGCAAGGTCCCTTCCAGCCCCTAACAATCTATGAATCTATGAATCCAGGCAAGACAAAATCTTGGAATTCTGTGAAACTCAGTAGAGTTTCTAAAAATAATTGATTTGAACTAATCAGTACTTTCTGACAGAGTTCCATCTCACTGGGAAATTCCCAATCTTCTGTAATGGATAACACACTCAGATAGCACCATAAATTTAACAAAGGTACAAAAAACACAAGCAACCCCCCCACAAAAAAAACACCACTGCTAGTTATTGCTCCTCTACCGCAATTCCCTAGCCTCACTACACAGATTCAGTGCTTTCAGTCTTTCTTCATGAGGAAACCTCTTGATCCCTTTACTGAGTATATACTTCGCAAAAAGTTTTTTGCATGGAAGCTTCCATTTAGCAAATGTGAAATATATAATTAAAAAAATCTCCATGCAAAGCAGGTGAAATTGGAGTTGCAGGTGAATTCTCCAGCTCAGTTTGACAGTTTACAAAGGCTGGTGTCTTGAGATAGCTAGACAGTTCGGTGTAGTTTTAGTTCAAAGTGGTATTTTAGCTATAGTCTTGTTCCACTATTGTTGTAGTCTTCCCATAGGAATTTATGAGAGATTAGTAAGGTGTTTATCTGTGATAAGTCCTGGCTGTAACAAATATAAGGTGTTCTCAGTGGCCAAGTGACAAATACAACCCTCAATATCTGGCCCTTGTGTCTTCTGCCTGTGAGAACTGCTTTGTTAAAAGCAGCATAAGCTTCTTTTATTCCATTTTGATGGACAGTCTATTAAATACTTCCCTTTTTCAAAAGCTGATGTGGACCAATCAGGATGCAATCCTAGCTTCTTATGAAGAGTGGAGGTAGTCCAAGCAGAGTATAAGTTTTGCTTCATGTATTATTTTTTTCATATTCCAGTGAGAAAACAAGGGTGTTTTTTTCAGTGACTTCATATATTTAAGTACAAAATGTTACAGGATTTTTGCCGTAAATCTTCATCTGTGAAGGTCTTTGAGTACTAAAGTACCAATTTTGGAAATTAAATTGTTTAAGCAGGCAATGGACACCTGCTCTGAGCTTACATTTCTGGGGTTTCCTACTTTCTTGTAGGGAGTTCTGTGGTTCTTGCCAATACTCATGTCTGTTCAAGGTAACTTGGAGCTAACTGAAGAGCTGGTTTCCTTTTGACTGAGGTTTTTCTGCCAGCGACTTTATTTCTCTACTGAAATATTCATTTAGTTCCTAAATATTTACATAAAGGCTCTTCACCTTCTTGGAGGTTGGTAGAAGCCTATTTAATCAATTCATTACACAACACTTTAGAGCCACTTGAGTCATGTGCTCTTCAACTGTTTTTACTGTGGTTCAACACCAGCAGCATGCAACAGCTGTATAAATCTGGAAACCATTATATTAGTACATTTATTACCCTTATTCGTTCTTATTTCACTTACATAACACAGTCACTTCTGTGTACTTCAGAGTTATGTGTTTGTGTACTTTTATCAGGAAGTTAACAAGCCTTGTGGCATTAAAATCTTATGACACATTTTTGTTGGTCTTTGAGAGATTTTCATTTCACATTAGTTTTTCAAAATATAAAATTAAATGCTTTACTCAGTCTTTAATATAACAGATACCTTTGATATGTGTTGTTATCTGTTAAGTAAGTTAATTCATCAACGTTTCTTAATTAAAATAACAGAACATTAACCTGATGAGCTTTGTGGCTCAATGACTGAGGCCTGTCAGAGAAATATATTGGGCTGAAGAGGTGTTGGAATTGAGATTCTGGCCAGCTGATGGAAGATGGCTGACATAGGGGCATGGATCCTTAAAACTGGGTTTCGGCCCTGGACTCAGAGTAAGACTGTTTTTGAGAGGAACCCACAAACTAATAGGTTCACTCTGGGACCCTGGGGCAACCTCCATTTTCAGAAACCACTAAGACCATCAAGGCATGGCAGGTAGGCTAAGAAGGATGGTACATTAGGATCCTGAATAGGGTAGGAGCTGCGTGACTACCAGAGGGCATCACAGCCGCCCCTAGGGCCTGGCATCTGTTACCACCCTCTCCATATAATTTCTTCTTTGACTTCATCTTGGCTCCAATATCCAATTAATTTTTCTTGTTCTCATATACAAGCAGCCTGTCAGGGAAGCTCTGTTTTGTTGGACATTCAAAAAAAAATCAATACATTTCCATGTTACATTTTGGTATCCAAATTGGCATATGTTTTGTTAGAAAATTCCTGAGCAGCTCCTGAACAGCACTGCAGTGCTCCTAGGACTGAGGCTTTTAATGTCTATTGTTTCACAACGTGTATGTTTGCCAGTAATAAGAGGATTTCAGCATTTTTGCTCTTTTTATTGTTTTCACAAAGGCAAAACAAAACAAAAATCCCAGAGAAGGTAAAAGCACAAAACACATACTTTACAGCAACATTCAAGCACAGCCTTTAATTGGTGGCTTTGATGTATTTTTTTGAAGTTAAGTGTGGGTTATAAGCCTGCCCTTATAACCTCAACTCGTTGGCTTTTTCCAATCAGTTTTATGTAGAAGTAGTATTATTTAATGTTACTTTCTTTAATTCACATTCTGAAGTCCAATTCAGTAACCATGCGTCGGGCCTGTGTAAGCTCATTTATGGGATTTTGCAGTACAACGCTGGACAACAGTGATTTTTTATTTTAATATTTCATTTTAATTGAGTCAGATTCTTTGGACAAGATTTTCCACTCCCTCGAGAACACAGGATTTCCATTAAGTCAGGGCTTATAAAAGGAATTATAGAGTTGAGTGTGATTGCTGTTTGCCTCCATGTGAACTCATTCAGAGGTACAAAACCCTATATGGTGTAAGGTGAGGATTATGAACTCAGTATTTAAACAATTCTTCATTGTTCCATCGATAAATTCTGGGATGAAAAACAAAAGGAGTCTTCATCTTCAGAACTTTGAATAGATTAAGGACAGAATTCTGTTTCACCTAGTAGACCATCAAGGGGCAGTTTGCATCTCTGATTTACACAGATTGCATTGTAATGATTTTATCACCCCTTCTGGGTATGTAAGTCCTGTCATTATGGGTGCTAGTACATGCAACCAAATTGGCCTTTAAAGCAGCTTAATTACCCTTTTACACTGCTTTTATGGCATTGCTATTTACACGTTCAGCGGCATATTCTGCTTTAATTTTGTGACGATGTACACATTTAGCAGTGTATTTCACTTTAAATGACTTTGTTATGCAGCAAGGTAAAACCCATCTGAGGTATTTTAGTTTGCCTTGTAACAATGTGCAATGGTGCACGGGGTGCTGGAAGCAGACATGCTTGGGGAAGCTCGGGCTTGGCGGGCTTCCAGTGCCCCGTGCACCATCCCTGCCACCAGCACACCCAGTTGCCCTCCTGCCATCTTGCTGCTCTGCCAAGGGGCAAGCCAGCTGTTCTCGGGTGGTCCCAGGTGGCAGAAAGGCAGTAGGGATGGTGTACGGGGTGCTGCAGCCTATCTGCCTCTCCCATGGTGGGGAGGGAGGAGCGAGCTGCCAGCAGGCTGAGTAGTTCTTGAACTGCAGGAGACCCTGGTCCTTCCCTCCATGGCAGAAGTGCCCCCAGGTGGTACCCATCCGCTGGCACCTGGCCTGGGCAGTCCTGGAGAGAAGCACTGGGCCCCGCATAGCTCAGGCTGTGCAACCCAACAGCAATTCATGCTGGCAGGTTCAAATGAGCCCCTCGTGGCTTCCCTGCCATCCACCCCTGGCATGCCAATGTCTTAGAAGTTGAGGTGGAGGAGTTTTTTGGCACTCTGTCCAAAAATGTTGCCAACCCATGATCTAAATCTATTTTACTGCACATAGGTTATGGCTATGTGACAAAGGAGAACAATTGCTAACCTGCTCTGTGGCAGCCCTTGAAGCATTTGAAAAATGTATCATTATCCCTTTTAATGCCCTTTTTGTCAAACTGAAAATATATAGTTGTATCTACCTTTCCATATATGCCTGGCATTCAACACCCTTTATCATCTTTGTTGTTTGTTTCTAGATCCTCTTAAGTTTCTCCACATCCTTCTTAGAAGGTGAAGTCTAGAACTACACACCTAACCAGAACTGAGTGAAGTGGTACTAGCATGTCCTGTGCCTTGCATACTATATTCCTGTTAATATCATCCCAAAATTGCATTTGCTTTTTTTTGGTGATGGCATTATGTTGTTGACTCACTTAGTTTCTTCCCAGGAATGTTCCTGCCCACATCATTATCTCCTGTTCTATATTTGTGCATTTATTTTTCCTGTTTGTACAGCTTATAGTCATCCTTGTTGAATTTTATTCTAGTTTAGTGCTCAGTTCTTTAATACATCAGTTTCATTTCGAATTCTAATCTAATCCTCCCAAGTGTTTGAAAACCTAATTGTATGTCATCTGCAGAAAGCTTTACCAGGAAGCTTGACCAGGAAGCTCTCTTTTTCTGTGCTCAGATGATTAATACCAATGTTGAACAACACCAGACTGAGAATAGACCTCTGTGAAACTCCACATGAAATCTTCTGCCATTCTGACACTGATCCATTTATACGTACTCTCTATTTACAGTTTTTCAGCCCGTTGCGTGGTCACTTAACAATAATTCTCTCTTGCCCATATTCCTCCAGTTAACTCATGAGAATGTCATATGGTACCATACCAAAAATCTTATTAAAGTCCATGTATATTATGTCCACTGCATTCCTCCTATCCACCAAACCAGTCACCTTACCAAAGAAGAAAATGAAGTAGGTTTAGCATGATTTGTTCTTACAAATCCATATTGGCATCTTTCCCTCCAGGTGGTTACAAATTGATTGTTTTATAACTTGCTTCAGGAATTTCTCAGGTATTGAAGTTTATAATTCCCTGTGTCCTCCATTTTCCCCATCTTAAGCTCTCTTGGACTTGTCTGTTATACATGAACTTGTAAATACTCTTGTCAGTGACTCTGAGATTCCTTTAGTTCTTGTAGCACCCTGGGATTAATTTTTCAGGCTTTCCTGACTTGAATGAACATAAGAACTTTGTTCTAAGTTTGCTAAGAACTCTCTGATGTAGTCTTTACATATTGTGATCTGTAGTCCTTTTCTTTGTCCTTCATTTTGTTAGCTAGTTGGTCACAGTTTATATTGTTGTGAAAACAGAGGCAGAGTAGGCATTAAGAAGCACTACCTTCTTTGTTTCAGTTTCTTTTGCCTTTTTCTTTTATGGAATTACTTCTTATTGTTGTTGACATCTCATTTTTCCCTTTGTTTTCCTGATTTTGTCTCTGCACCTTCTTGCTATCCCTTCCGTAATCACTAGTCCTATTCTAAATTATTATCATGATTAGTAATTATATAGTAAAGACAATACCAGTCTAATACCCTTCTGTTGCAGCATTTTTGAAGAAGTGACTCCTGCTCAGCTTTTTCAAAGAATACTTGTAGGCACGTTATCTTAAAGAGTGGTTTCTGGGCTTTGGATGACAAGTGAATTCAGATGCTTCCCTCAAAGCCTTCTCTCAAGTATTGAAACTCTAGCTAGCAGTTCAAGTTCAAACACAACTCTGTGTCCTATTGGCTATGTCTAGGTGTCACACAAGTTTTTCTTAAAGTGTCCTAGTATTTCTACATCATTTTTATACAGCAGACAGGGAGCATTAGGCTCCTTTGGATCCTTTGGATCTTAGCCGTGGCTTTCAAAGTCATTTGCACAAGTTTGAAAATGTTACCTGTAGCTAACTTTATATATGTCTTCATTTTATCCAGGCCATTTTGCTTATCTCGAATTATATTATAATTTGTATAGGCAGTAGTTTCAATTTATGTACATTTAAACTCAATATTATCATCTTCTCCTTTCTGAAGCATGAATTACTGCAAGATTGTTGGGGAATTGTAACACATTTGCTGTATTTTGCCCTATGTTACTATATTTACCATTTGGCCAGCACTGTTTCCAATGTGGAATTTCCTGTGGAAGCAAAGTTATTTGGTGACTTGAATAATATAAAATCTTTGCTAAGTAAGATGACACAAAGAATTGGCATACAGTATAGCTTACTATAGTTCTGTACACTAGTTTACAGAACATCTTACTGTTCACAAGATTTGAACTGTCTTGTTAACTGTCAAACAGTAGTTGTTTGTAGATAGCCAAATGAAAAGTAAACCTGAGAGCAAAGAATTCAGACTACAGCAACAGGATGGACGACTGTTGTGGGAAACTATGACACCAAAAAGACCTCGTGGATCATCCAAGATAACCATCTCAATAAGAGATCTCACATTACATTACTGTAGCTGAAATATCTAATATGACTCTTTGGATGGATGGATGAATGGATGGATTCAAGTGAGTTCCAAGGAGAGCCACAAAAATAATTCAAGAATTGGAAAACAAGCTATCCAAGTGCAAAATTTAGGATTTCTCTATATTCAATTTGTTTAAGAGAGGCTCAGAAAGTGATTAGATCACTCTGTATAAGTACTTAAATGTAGAAAAGATAACTGTTAGTAGGAGTCTCTTCAATCTTGCTGACAAAGGTAAAACATTCAGTGACTGGAAGCTGCTGTTAGACACAACCAACCTTGAAATAAGGTGCAATTTGCAAGCAATAAGGAGATGGTGAACCTCATCATCACTTGAAGTCTTTAAAACAAGGTTAGATGTTTATGTAGGAGACATGCTTTAATCCAGCTTTTGCAACAAATTCTACACAAGGTTAGTCATCTAGATCATTAGCGTGATTTCTTCTGGCCCTAGAGTCTGTATGAAGCTATTCATCCATGCTTGCAGTATTATGCAGACTGCTCAGATAATCAAACATATCTCTGGTTGACAACTATGTTCCAGTGAAACTGATTGCTACATTACATGAGCACAATGCCATTCAAGCAGAAGTACATGAGGAAAGACAGGCAATTAAATTCTTAATGTTTCAGTCTGGGCCATGGACTGAGCTCTTATTCCTTTGGTATAAGTGATATTTTTTTATTCCACAGTCAGAGCTGGACCAACATAAGAAAGTTTTTTGACTCACATATCCCTTTCCTTTTACTTTTACATTTTTGTAAATCCAGGGAAAAGTTGAAGAATGCTATGCTGCAATTGTCCAGCAAAAGGCTAGAATTGTGTCAGCAGCATAATGAAGTCCTTCTGCACATGAGACATTTAAGAAAATGTTTCAAGTACGCATAAAACTATGAAATCCAGTAGTAACATGCTATGGCCCCTTTGTACATATGCATTTCAATAGGGTATTTCATGATGTGAAGACCCACATTGACATGCATATGTACAAAAGGGCCATAGCATGTTACCTTTGGATTTCATAGCTTTATGAAAACTTAACTTTACTTAAAACATTTGTGGAGTACTAAAAATTGCTGTTGTACCTTAGAATAAGTGGCACAGTAGATACATAAAACAAGAGAATCACAAAGCTGAGTTTTCTTTAAAAATCATACTGTCAGGGCTTTAAAAATCACCTAAAGATCATGTGTAGACATAGGTTGATCCAGGATTTATTAAAAGGGTGGGGGCAGTAAGGCATGCTACCCCTCAGACCGTGAAGGTGATGGGTACAAGGTGCCAGTGAGAGACACTGGGGATTTGGGCAGGGAGCAGGCATATGAAGTGGGGGCCTGTGGCCTGCCACTATTGCCACTGACTTACCCAGGCATGGAGGGAGATCCAGAGCCATTCCTCCCACTTCATGGGACCTGATGGGCAGAAGGGTGGCTGCAAGGAGCAGCTGAGCAGGGTTCTGGACTCAGCTGAGAAGAGTGGTGATAATGGGCAGTTTTCTTCTTCCTGTAGCTGTTCCTTGTCAGCCTCATCCCACTCCCCAGGTGTCCACTGTTGGCACTTGAAGGAGGAACCTGACTACCACTGCTTCTGTCCCTGGATGAGCCTGGCAACCCACACAGTTGCTCTCTGAAGACTCTGACTGGAGCAGGGTGGGAACAGCTCTGGGGCTCCCCCTGTGCCTGCATCAGCTGGGGGTAGCAGCAGGGAGCAAGTGCAACATGATGAAACCTGTCTACCAATGCTACTGTCACCAGCTAATTCCAACTACAGAGAGAGGCTGCCTGGTTTGTCAGGTTCAGGGAGAGACGGTGGTGGTGGTGGTGGTGGTAGAGGTGAAGTGCAACTCCACAACTTCACTACCCTGTCCCCCACCCTGGCCCAAAACCACCTCCGTGTGTATGGAGTGTGTGAAAGTGGATTTTTTAAAAAGATGTCTAAGGAGAAAATAAAACAGGATTATTGTACTGTTGATCTATGAGTGGTTCTCAACCTCATTAGACTCAAGGCACCCTTTGGAAAATGCCAGCTCTTAATCTTTGCTTGTTTTGAATTCCTATTTAAAACCTCTGAATTTATCTTGTGAAATGGGTAGGTGTTTGCATACCGAACAGTACTAATATTGCCTGGCAACCTGTGACCTTAAAAGGATTTTTGTGGCACCCCAGGGTGCCATGGCACCCTCGTTGAGAGTCACCGCTCTATAACGTGCATCATTTGATTGTGTCTGAATGATCTGATGTTGAAATAGTAGTGGATGTGTGCCCTTCTGGAGTTTGAGTAAAATTCATCATCTTGGGTGTGTTATTCCAGATGACATGTTCAGAGCATGATCTCTTAGCATGCACATACACTTACATTAGATAATGGTTTTCCCTTTTAACCTGATGATCATTCGGTGAGAACATTTCTAGAAAGTCTGACATATTGTTTGGGATGAGAGCCAAAGCATTATGAATAACCAAAATATTTAAATTCTGGCTCCATTTTCATGCTCTTCTTTTAAAATTAATACTAGTTCCCTATTTATGAAGTGTGGATTGGCAAGACACTCTTACAGTCTGATAGGTAGAAACCAAGTTTAATGAAGGGCATATTGTGGTAAAAGTTTGAATTCAGAAATATGCTAGAACTTTTATCAGGAGCTTATGTTAGACGTTGCTCAAAGGTGCTTACTCAGAAACATTAAATTAAACTAAAAATAATTCCACCAGTTAAATTAAATTGTTGGACCCAAGCAATTGTATGTTAAAAGCCAATTTTTTAAAATCTATGCACACCGTTGTGTCGACAAAATCCACCATTTTAATGTGAAAACTGAGTAACTGGGATCTGATCCAAAGCCCATTGAAATAAATGGAAAAAAAAATCATTTACTTCAATAGTCTTTAAATTAGGCATTTGTTTAGGTAAATGGTCCCCTAAATTCTAGCTGAAAATACTAGACTGTTGAATGCATTTTTATAGGTGAACTCTTAAATAATTTGGCCTTGAAAGAGAGAGAAAAAGAAAACTTATTTCCAATTACATTGTTTTGAGTACAGAGTATTCAAACTAAGAGCTGGGGAAAATCAAGGAAGTTATTTTGGGGCCATTTAAAAATTTCGTTCTACTGGGACTGATTTTTGTATCAACAAATTACACTGCAGATATTGTGCAGCTTTCCAGTAATTGTCACTAGAATGAAAGATGCCTAGAAAAGGTGCAATTTACCAACAAACTAACAATATTCAATTCAGTATATTTATTCAGCTGTATTAAATTTTATCTTACAAGTACAGGTAGTGTCACAAATTATTACATGGAATATGTGCCTCTGCAGCTGTAAGAAAAGTTTCTTTTTATTGTGTGATTTACCAAACAGTATGCCACACTGTTCAGTAATACATCTAGAAATGAAGGACTTCTTTATAATGAAAAGTAACAATTTTTAAGGTTTCCTTAAAAGCATTCATTTTGAATTTTGTGCAAGTAGTCTCAAACTCAGAAGCAAAAACTCATTCAAAGCTCAGAAAAGGAGAAGTAAATCTACACATGAATATTAATAAAAAGAAAGTGAAAGTATGCAAGGAATTGGAATAATAGCCACAATCTAGTATGCAAGTCTATGGAACATACTTATCTTTTATTTTTCCCATGAAATTCTCTCATACAGTTACTATCTGGACACCATTTTGCTTTTATAATAAATTTGACAGGAACAGATCTAGGATGTTTGACAGCGCATTAGACACGTTGTCATTGTTATTCATTTAACATCAAAGTAATGATACAACGGGAGACAGGCATCAAATCCAGGCCTTGCATAGCACTACAAAACACCTTTACAAGGGTGCCAAACAAGGTGTCTGATGGCTGTTAGTTGACCTGCTATATGTGTAATGAGGGTTGCTTCCCTCTGTCTAGTTCCTAGAGGAAAGATGGCTGAGATTGCAAATGTAGTGGAAACTGTAAATGGAATAAATAAGCCTGCCCAGAAAGTTTTCATTTATGCTGATGTTACACTGACATAGAAACTGCTATATGACTGCCATAAAGTGTGAGACAGTGTGGGAGGAGAAGGCTTTAGTCTATCTTCATTAGTTTCATATTGAACCATGAATTTCTCCAAGCACCCCGAGCTTCTTGCTTATGTGCAACTTCCTTCCTTATTAAAATGTCACAGTCTCCCTATACTCAGATTGCTTATAAAATCCGCCCCCCCAACCCCGCCCCCCCCCCCCCCCCCCCATAGATGTGCTTAAAAAGATTTTGGCCTTTCATTTTTAAAATAACTAGCAGGGAAGAGGAGGAAGCTGAGAATACAGGGAATGTTATAAATACTCTATCACTCAAAGTTGTACCTACTTTGAAAACAGTGGTTTGGTGCATACATAAACATTTTCAAGATTATTAATGTGACTGACAACACTGGGTGAAAAGCAAAGATTTCTGATAGATGTCAAACTTTTGACATATAGCAGATTATTAAATATGTGCATTGAAGCAATGACCACTGTAACCAAAGTAGGACCTACAGCTCTATTAGATTTGAATGACTAAAAGAAGGCATTAGAAAAATATATTGCTGTTTTTATCCAGCAAAAAACACAAAATACAGAAGAAAAGGGATATATGCTAATCAATGACATACTAGTGAAGGCTGCTTCTTTCCTGAAGGATTTAGGCTGGTCAAGGCAAAGAACAAAGAAGAATGAAAATAATGAGAAATGCTTAAACTCGTGGAGATCTGAAGGGACACTATCCCTTCATAGTAGATTTTATCTTTACAGGGTATATCTGCATGTGCAATTAGCATGGAGCAATAAATTCTGGTGCAGTTTGCGCTGGAATTAGTGGCTCCCGGGTGTAGTGTATACTATTGCATCTGGGACCGCAGCACTTCGAGCTGGGGCAGGCCAGTCCTGGGCTGGCAGCAGACTAATTAGCTCTGCAGTAAAATGTCACCATCTACACATGTGACCCTATTAGATCTCAGTAGACTAATACACACCACCACAGGGTAGTCTGGCTCAGCATGAGTACTACTCTGTGGTAGTGTTGTTTTGTGCACCGTAGCACACATGTAGATGGTGACAGGGCTGGCTGGGGTACAGGGGTGCTTCAGCGTGGAGCTAGCTGGCAGTCAGCCCCCAAGCTGAGCACCCTCGTGCTCTAGCCAGCTTCTTTGCAGGAACTGGAGAACCAGGGCTACTCCAATGGGGCTCTACATGCTGTGGAGTGACTGGTTGAGGCATAAGCAGCCCCTGCAGCTGAAACACCATCATGCCTCAGTCACCCCTCTCTCCTGCCCTGCTGCACATGGAGCCCTGTCAGGGACCCAGGGGGTCAGCCTGCCAGCCCAGGGCTGCTCCAATGGGGGTCCATGTGCTGTGAGGTGGTTGGAGGGACACAAGTGCCTCAGTGCAGGGGCTGCCTGCTGGCTAACCCTACACTGAAGCATCCACGTGCCCCAGCCATCCCCTCTGCAGCATATTGATCCATATCAGAGCAGCTGTGAGCTCACAGGTTGACCCCCTGGGTCCCCTGCCAGCCTGGGTTGCTCCAACCAGGCTCCATGTGCTGTGCATGAATAAACCCTGGAGCAATAAGCTCTGGAGTTTATTTGTGCATATTATTTGTATGTGTAGACATGCCCACTGAGAAGCAAAGGCACTGAATAAAAATTGACCAGTAAAGCAGCATATAGAGATGTGAGGGGGGAAAAAGTGCACCTTTTAATTTGTTGTACCCATTAACAAAAAGGCCAAGTCTCTTTACACTACAAAGTTATCTGTTTCAAGAGGTATTTCCAGCAAATTTTCATCATTGCCTTTGACACAGCAAAACAGAAATCTGCCTGTGAAGGTGAGAGACCCAATGATCAAAGTGTAAATACAACTTGCTGCATGATGGGTTCATAATCTGCATCTCACCTGCATAGTCAGCAACGTTCATTTTACAAAACGACAAAACCTTGGAAGGTGAGATTACACAGGTGTCTGAACACATAAATCAAAAGGAAGAATGTTCCAAAAAAGAGTCAAAAGGGCAAATATTACTTTCCCCCTTCTTGCTTTGATCATGTGCTTCAGATATGTAAGGATGTCTGGACAAAGATAGGGAGGTTTGTGAACTAAAAGCAGAACTGAATTAATGACCAGTATGAATATTTCACATATATGTAGCAATCTTCATGCCAAAGTTCTTAGCAGATTTTTATAATTCATGGCCCTAAAGTCACAAGTTCTGCAGCACCTGGGGAGATTTTTAAAGTGGGGTTTACAAAAATGCAGGAGTCTGCCTGGACAGCATTTGCAAGACTGGACCCACAAGGAAAAATGCAATAGCAATATGGACACACGTCTCTCTTATTCTTAAAACAAACTTATAAGGGAGGGCTGTTGAGCATTATCTGAATATTCAGGATTCTCCAGCATTAAAAAATGAGTTCAAATCTCATTCTTGGTTCTTACAGTTGAATGATAAAATCCATATTAGGTATGTTTTGGCGAAAGGTTTTTTTTTTTCTTCATAGTACAAAGTTCACAATCTGTGGAATTTCTAACATCTAACGTCTATTTAAAATACTTGCATTTAGCTTTCTTGCCAGAAGTTATCCTTTCAAAATGCCACATGCATATCCTTTTGGAGTAAATCTCTAATGATCTTTTACACCATAAAATTAGTTTTTTATTTCTAGATTTTTATTATTACTTTTCTCATTTTCTCCACTCTTGTTTACTGACAAAATCAAGAGATGCTTCTTAGTTTAAACTTGTTGGTTGATGTGAGCACATGGACTAATCTTACAGAATGGAAAAGCCTTAGAGGACATTCTGGGATACTTTCTGCAATCTCCTCACATAAAACTTAGAGGCAAATGGTGAACTGCAGATACCTGGCATTTTAGAGGTTCTATTCAAAGGTAGCTTGTTTCCTGCCATCTTCTTTCCCACCACCCCCTAGCTATTAGCTTTGTTCTTAGCTTCAAATGCCATAATGATTTCATGTCATCAAGACATTGATTTCAGAGCACCTGGAGGAGTTCAAGATAATCTTGAACACCCAGCCCTAGTGGTGTGCCATGGGTCTCTGGTGCCCGGGGACCAATGCTTACATTTGCGCCCCCCTACATCCATGGCTGATTGCTGAATGAGGTTGGGGGAGGGAGGGTCCCACAGCAGTTGATTGCCAAGCCCAGAAATGCTGGCAGCAAAACTGGAAGTGCCACTGGAGGACTGAGTACCTCCGGAGGGCCCGGACAGCACCCCCACCAGGCCGGTGCACAGGGGCATGGGCCACCCCCCACCCATTGGTATGCCACTGCCCAGCCCAGATTCATCAAAAGCAAATCATACCTAACTTGATTTCCATCTATGACAAAAAGATAAATTCTGAGGATACAGGGAGAGAAGTACATGTGATATCCACTGACTTTAGCAAGGTTTTTGATACGTCGCCCACAACATTCTCATTAATAAGCTACGAAAATACAGACCAGATTAAAGTACTATAAGGTAGATAAATAACCAGTTGGATCAACAAGTAGTTGTAAAGGGCTCAATGTCTAGTTGGGAGGAGGTATCAAGTGAGGTTCCACAGTAGCCTGTCTTGGGCCTGGTATTGTTTAATACCTTCATTAATAATTTGGAGGATGGGATTAAGTGCACACTTAACAAATATGAGGATGATACTGAGCTGAGTGGAGTTGCAGACACCAGCTGTGACCAAAAATAATTAGAGGATTAGAAAACATGACTTATAAAGAAAGGCTAAAAGAACTAGCACCATTGAGGGTACGTGAAAATGTTATACTTAGATAAACCTAACTAGGGTTAGGTCGATGTAAGTCCTGAACTGTACATACATTTGGGGAGTTTAGATTAGAAAAAAAAATGGCTGGCCCAATCCAATTTAGTTCACCTGATAACCAGGGATCCTGGTTTTCTTTGGTTTAAAAAAAATCTCCAATTTTTGGTTAAAAAAAGTATAGATAAGTCAAATATAGATATGTGTTAGTGGTGTTTCATTTAAATCACAGCAAAATGTGAATTTGGGGTTACTTTTTTTTTAACCAAAAATTGGGGATTTTTTTTTTAATCAGAGAAAACCAGGATCTCTGCTGATGACTAAACTAGATTGGGCATAGGTTAGCCCAATCTACCAAATGTGTAAACACATTCAGAATGAAGCCTTGAGGCTGGGAAAGTCCAGCTGTTTGCCTTAGCCCTGAGGCTGCACTTTTCTACCTTTCCCCACCCTGACTGGGCCATTTTTTAGCCCTCCAAATGCCCCTGCTAACCCCCCAGCCTCCAATCCCAGCAAACACTTCCCTGGATCTGGCAAACTCCCCCCCACCATGGACCTGCTAGCTCCCTGCTCCTTCCCCCTCCCCTGATTTGCTTAGATGGCATTCTCAGCACGGCTTCAGGCACCAGTGAACGTGTGCACAAGAGGGACCCAATCTATGATCACACAGCTTAAAGTAAACCATATGATTGTAGACTGGGTCCTGTCGATATCTGCGCGTACTCTTAGTTTGGTGAAGAGAAGGCTGAGCGGGAATTTGATAGCAGACTTTGAAAATCTGAAGAGATCTTATAAAAAGGATGGAAAATGACTGTTATTACTAGGGGACTGGGCTAGGAACAACAGGCTCAAATATCGGCAGAGGAAATTTATGTTGGAGATCAGGAGGTATTTTCTCACTTCAAAGATGGTTAAACTTTGGAATAAACTACCATTGGCTGTCAGATCTCCATCCTTCTATCTCCTTGGCTGTTTCTAAGAGCAGATTAGACAAGAAACTTGATTGGGATGGTTTAGATGGAGATAATCCTACCTTGAGCAGTGGACTAGACTGAATGACCTCCTGAAGTCCCTTCCAGCACTCCTTTCGTAAGATCCTATGAACATGGGTTTAGGTGTTCATCAGCAGTCACTTCCTCAGCTATCTTCTCAGCGGCTGCTTTAGAAATCACTCATCCAAGTACTAAATCAGTTTTATTCTTTCTTTGATACTGGGCATGATAAGATTATGTTTGTGGTTTTTAGAGCCTTGACTGTATCCTTAAATGAATAATATTTGCATTACAAATTATAATAATGCAGCCAAATGCTAGCTCTTACAAAAGCAGGACTTCAGTGTTTAAACAATAAATATTTCCTCTTTTGAAAGAGGAAAGGGATAGAGTGGGTAAAAAAATATAAGCTGGGCAAAGTCAGAAAATAAGTTTGAGCAAACATGGAAATAGAAATAATGAGATCACCAAAATGGATGATTAAACAAAGAAGCAAAAATCAATTAAAGGGAAAAATCTGTTCACTAAAGACTCTGCACTTCTTTATGTGTATAAATATGTAAATACATATAGAGAAAAAAATACCAGCAGTCACTCTTCTTTTCCAGACTCTGGTTAGTCACTTGAAGGGCCAGTGGACTAGACTGGCAATAGTATTGTATAGACATTAGGTACATTAGTATTCAGGATTTAGAAATTAGTGAAGAGCCTTTGTCACATCATCCATCATAAAGCAGTGTAACAGAGAGATTGAAGTGGGGGGAGGGCTGGGATGTGGGGGCAACAACTTTAAAAAAAGTTTTTGATCTGTGCAGGCTTTGCTTACTTGTTTAGCTTCATTTTTGTTAGTGGTTAGGAGTCCTATCTAACACATTTTTAAGGATACCTACGGGTACACCTCAAATTACAAAGAGTTTATATTTTTGGATGCAAAAGCTGTTATGTGGTGTACCTGGCTGTTCTTTTACAAGAGGAGGGGCTGCTTTATAAATCTGTCAAAAGTCCAACCAGCAGGATCACAATGGGAGCTGAACATCTTTGAAAACCTAGCATTTATTTCAGTGCCTAAGTGGAAGGGAGCTGTTTTTAGAAAACTGCCTCTGACTGTGCTGAGCCCTTGAAACTATAGTCTTGGGCTCCTTTGAAAATCTGCTTAGAAGGGCTGTAGGGTCAAGCTTTTTGGTACTTAGGCTAGCAAAATATAAAATGTATTTAAAGTAATGTAATTCCATAGTGCAGCTAGACAAAATATTCAAAGTTCTATATCTGCAATATTTAGGCAGGCATGCAGTTTGAAAAAATAAGAAAAGGAATGGTGGTGCAGTGGCCAAGATAATTTTTTTTGTGTGGAAAATTCCACTCTTTTGAGATTTGTTTTCTCCTAAATTGTAGGAATAAATGAAATATTAAAACTCATCATGGGAAAAAATGTCTTGGAAATGGTATTTCAAAATGAATATTTTGTAGCAAAAAATGAGTTCAATATGATTAGTTGTTTTGGCAAAAGTATCAAATCAGAATGGAAATGTTCAGTTTGAATCAAAATTATAAGTAAAATAACATTTCAAATGGAAATAACTATTTGGGGCAAAAACATTCTGTATTTAATTATATAGAATTAATTTTAATTGGCATTACAAAAGTGAACAAAACAAAAACACTAGTTTCCAAGGGTTGAATTGAAAAGAATTTGTATTTCAGACTTGGTAGGCATGTCTACATGAGATGCTAAATGCTCAGTAAATTAATTCTAGTGCTCATTAGTGCATCAGAGCAAAAGACTTAATTTTACTGAGCATTAGCATCACTAAAAGACCATGTGTCGGTGCTATTGCGCAACAGCACCCATTACTGCACATTGCATTTGTACCTGGTATCAGTATTAAAGTCGACGCACAGTAAGTAACAATGGTGCACTAATGCACATGTAGATGTGCCCACTGAGGAAAAACAAACCAAACTGATAAAATCAACCTTTCCCACAGAAAAAATATCTTCAACAAAACTATATTTTCTGCTGGGCAAATTTTCTATTTGAAATATTTTGACCAACATTAATCAATGGTCAGTCCTGCCAGTTGAATCTAATAAAGAGTAACTAAATAAGGTGACTTGGGCACCAGACCTGGTTCCTGACTTAGGCAACGGGGCAGTCACTGATTTGGAGAGAGGGGGAACAAGGGCACAAAAATAGCAGTCACCACCCTGCTGTCCAGCTGCTACTGTTGCATGCACTGCTGCCACCCAAGGTGCAGACTTGCCCAGTTATACCACTGGATTCACATATGGAAGAATCTTCAATCCTTCCCTTTGTTTCAGATTTTTTAATAGAGTAAATGAAGATGAGAATGCTTACCTACTTTGCAGGAACATTTGGAACACTTGCAAAAATGTCTGTAACACTTTGGCCATGTCCAGAGGAGCACAGCCATGCTGTATGTGATGCCGCAGACCTATTTGTGGTGCCACACACTACACATTCAGATGTTCCCCGTGCTGCTATCTTGCAGGGGTAAAAAAAACCTGCACAGAAAAAAGAGTGGTGATGCACGTAGCACTAGCGCACATAGCAGTAGTCCATGCCACCCGAAACTGGAGTCTGGTCAGCTAGAGATAGGCTCCCAGCTGCAGGAGTGATGCAGCTGCAGCTTCCCTGGCCTCCAGCACACCAGGTAATGCTACTGGGGTCAGCACAGTTGCTGACCCCAGCCTCCCCAACCCACTGGGGTAACCTGCCATGTGCCATAGTGTGCGTGGCACAGGTGTTCCCCAGGGACACATAACAGCAGCACAAGGTGTGCCACTGCTACTCGTCCCCAGGGAACCAAATCATAGAATCATACAAGTAGGGTAGGAAGGGATCTCATAGATCTTCAAGTCCGACCCCCTGCCTGGGCAGGAGGAAAACTGGGCTCAAGTTACCCCAGCCAGGTAGGCATCAAGCCTCTTCTTAAAGATCCCCAAGGTAGGACCCAACACCACTTCCCTTGGAAGTTGACTCCAGATCCTAGTCGCCCTGACTGTGAAGTAGTTCTTACGCATGTCTAATCTAAACCTACTCTCCAACAACTTGTGGCCATTATTCCTTGTTATCCCGGGGGGCGCTAGGGGAAGCAAGGTCTCCCCCAAACCCTTCTGGTCCCCCCTAGTGAGTTTATAGA
>NW_005842749.1:62113-62430 GCF_000455745.1 Alligator sinensis
GCCGACCGTGACCTCGCATTGTCGGCCCATGTTCATCTTGGAGTCAATGATGACTCCAAGATCCCTTTATGCCTCCATGCTCTCAAGAAGGGAGTTTCCCATCTTATAAGTGTGTTGCCGGTTACTACTGCCCAAGTGCAGCACCCTGCACTTGTCCGTATTGAAACACATCCTGTTTTTGTTAGCCCACCCTTGCAACCTATCCAGGTCTTTCTGCAGTCTTTCCCTCCCTGCTAGCGTGTCCACCTCACCCCAGATTTTGGTATCATCAGCGAATTTGAACAGGCCGCTTTTAACCCAATTGTCCAAATCGCCGA